>NC_135319.1:1200000-1500000 GCF_048772815.1 Callospermophilus lateralis | reverse complement strand
TTTTGTGTCGAAGATATGTACCACCCCCAAGCTCTGTGACATGACAATGTACTGGATAGCTGAAGGGAATAGGAGCATCTCAGAAAAATTAGATATCAGTGTGACCAGGAAAATCTCAGTTGAGAAACCCTGCTTTGGGCCATTTGCTTACCTATGGTTCTGTTGCCCTGAATATCAGGAAGGTCGTTGCCTCAGGCCAAACTTTTTGAAGCATGAAGAAAACAGTTTTCAAATGGAAATGAATGGGCATTACCTGTGAATCTTTGCTAAATTGTTTTGGAAAGGGATGTGTCTGAATCAGCCTCATGGCCCTGTGTGAGGTTGTGGCTTACATTCTCAGCACCAGATAGATCTAAAGAAAGATCTCATGTATGCATCCACAACCAAAATGTGAAAAAAAATCAGTCATTTTGAAAGAAGCCTCTTGCCTTCCTCTGTTAGGTTCCTGACCTCCATCAAGTGAGAATCGGGATGCTTTGTGTCAATTGAGTTCTTCAAACCACTGCAGAGGAGCTTCGGTTTTCTTATGACTCCAAATCACAAAAGAATCTATTCCTGACAGTCAGTATGCCTCAAATTGGAGAAGAAGAGCAGTATTAACGGCAGGCCGATTTTATCACTCATGATTCACAGGAAGGGTGTCCAGGCCACCATGAATTTAGGCAAATGAGGGGCAAGGGAGCTTACTTTGGATACTGTCTTGGGCTGCACCTCTCATGGAAACCTTTAGCCAGAGGTTATGATTAGTGTCTATATGGAAAAAGATGAGGGCCATGTGGGAGTGTTTTGGTTTTAATTGTGGTCATTTGTGTGGAAGTTGGAAGAGATGAATGGGTTCTCCTGGGTTTAAACACAGGTGTGATTCCCCTTAGAGTCTGAGTTGTGGAACTGCTCTCAGAGAAGTATTGCAATGAAATTGATAGGGATTTAGGAGGCCACACATGAGAGTCGCCCTTGAAAACTGCGATATGATCCCAGGGTGGCTTTCCACAGACCACTGGGAATCTCAGCCAGGGTATCATATGATTGTATTCTGAAAGACTTGGCAGCCATAGTGGAGAGTCAAAAGATACATGGACCTCACATTGTAGACATCAATGGGCCTGGCTTCATGTGATATTTTGCCACTCTTTGAGAAACCTTGCCTGTGAGAGTTATCCAGAGGTTTTATTGAAATGAGCTTCCTCAACATTTAATGGTTCCTGAATGTATTGAAACCCACAGTGCCTCCAACTTCATCCTTGAAAAATAGCTAAATAAATACCATGAATTTTTTGAAATTCCCATGACCACGTGGCACTGGAGAATCTTTGGATGTCCTGTTGCTGATCCTGAGTGTAACAGACAGTGCCTTGATTGACTGGGTTTCATGAAAATGGTGTAGAACAGAGATGCCAGTAAGTTGGAGCCTGCTGAGTAGTGGGCCTAGAGCAGTGGTGTGCAGGTTTGTGATAAAACATCTTGTTTTGTTTTCAGGTGGCTCTGCCATTGGCTTCCAATTGGCTTGTGACTGACATGGTGCAGCCAGCTGACCCTTGTATGTAAAGGCATCTTGTTATATGAAGAAGTTCCAGGGCAATGTTCAGAATCAGGTTGCTATGTTCAAGGGAGCAAGCAATGTGGGATAGAAGCCTGGTTGTTAAATTCTCCTGCAGACCCTGACCCACCACACGTGACAGAACTCCCTCCAGCACTGTTTCCCAGTTGAACTCCTTGTATTTCATGAAGAAAATACCAAACTCCCACTGCAGCAGCAAGAAACACCATGAAAAGTGGACGATGAACAAATGCTAAGTGTCTCGCAGTCCACATGGGGAGACACTTAGCCCCCAGTGGCAACAGTTTTCCTACAAAGAGAGAGTTCAGCACTGCTGCCTCATGTTCATTTCTATATAAGAATCCATGTCCTCCAGGTCACATAGATGCAGACCCAGCTTTTATGGTCTCAATAAACAGGAAGCTAAAGCTCCTGAAAACAACATATATTTCAAGCGCCCAAACTCAGAGGCAGTTACTACAGCAGTCTTTAGGCCTGCAGAGCTCTATGGTTGTGGAGTGTTTACCCTGTCCCTTACTTTTGGAAACTCCTTTACCACCTGCAAGTTTGTGAACTCCTGAGCATTTTTCATTCCAGATATGTATTCACAGATTTTCTAACTCTTCTCCTCTATTTGTGTCTTAATTGGGGAGAAGGTAATATGTCAAGGCATTGTTCTGAATGAGTGTTGGAAGACTTTTGTGTAGCACATATTTGCATACACATTGTATTCATTTTCCCATTTTCCATTTGAAATACTGAATCCCTGACACTAACCCATACCCCACTAGACTCTGACTACTAATCCTAATATGATGAAGAAAAATAACCCAAACAGAATTGAAATACAAGGAGTTTAGAGGAGGCATGTCGTATAGTTGGACTTGCCTTTTGCATGATAAAGGGTAGGTGTTATAAAACTAGTTAATTTTTAATTGTAATAGTTCTCCATGTAGTTTGAGGAGTGGGGCTAGAGCAGTGGTATGCAGGTGACCTGACTTCACTTCATTGGTGATGGAACTCTCTGACCTTGAGATCCAGGAAGCAAGGCATCCAGAGCAATTCCCACTCCCAGTCCCAGTGGTCTCACTTGTTTGGATTTACC
The DNA here is from genome assembly GCF_048772815.1 of Callospermophilus lateralis. Classification (NCBI taxonomy): domain Eukaryota; kingdom Metazoa; phylum Chordata; class Mammalia; order Rodentia; family Sciuridae; genus Callospermophilus; species Callospermophilus lateralis. The sequence goes on along the minus strand of NC_135319.1, from coordinate 1,497,358 downwards.
AAGGACAGAGTCATTCTTTCTTGGTACCTACTGATGTGAGGATGGCCAAATGCCAGGAATGCTCTGAAGAGGGCCCTTTCCTGAGAGAGCTGGTAGTGGCTCACCACTGCCTCCTGACAACTTCACAGTGTTGGCCAAGGAGACCAGATCTGAGACAGGACAAGCACTTTCAGGGAAACATAGTATGGCCCACCAGTCAGAGGACACTCCGGATAGTCACAGACCTACATGGGGGAAGGAGGTGCCTTTTTTGGAATGAGTGTGGGTTTGTGGTTTTGTGGAGTTTTTACCCTGTCCCTTACTTTTGGAAACTGTTCTACCAATTCCATGTTGTGAACTCCTGAGCATTTTCAGTTCCACATATGTAATCACAGGTTTTTGAACTCCTCTCCACTAATTATGTCTTACTTGGAGCGAAGTTAATGTCAAGGAATTGTTCTGGATAAGAGTGGCAAGATTTTTGTGTAGCACATATTTGCATACAGATTAGATTCATTTTCCTATATTTCATTTGAAATACTGATCTGTGACACTAACAAATACGCTACTAGACTCTGAATACTAATCCTAATATGATGGATAAAAAGAAACCTAACAGAATAGAAATACAGGCCTTCCATAGGAGGCATGGTGTATACTTGGATTTGCCTTCTGCTTTATCAAGGGTATGTGTTAAAATCTTGTCAAATTTCATTGTAATATTTCTCCATGAGTTTTATATATATATATATATACATATACTCTCTAGATTTTTTAAAAAATGAAATATATGTGTCTTATTAAACACTCCCTAAATTCATTCATGTTCATGTATGTAGCTTTATAATTAACTTTTCACAAGATTATTCTCAGAAATATTCAACCACCTGAAATTCATATTTGTTTCCTAGTACTGAAAACTAACTTCAGTAAATGGTGCTTACAAATCCTAATATTTCTACAGTAATTGACCCAGTTTAACATCAATGCAAGTAGATTCTTATGGGACATGATGTGTATTTTGAAGTTCATTTTTATTCAACACTGGTACATTACTATTTCTTCAGTTTGTGGACATCATAGGATATATCTTTTCATCCACAAGTACACAAATTTATAGGCATTTGATTCAGTTTCAATCACTTCCCCCGTGAGTACACATGTATTCCTCCTTGTTTCTTTATGGTCTTTTCACTAGACTTCTTTATAAACACATTATTTTCAATTCCATAATCATTTTTGAAGCAAAACTCACACAATCTTCATGATAAACCGTAACCCTAATATTACCATTAGATATATAACTGGTTGGAATGAATGTATGTATATCAATATAAGATTTCCTATATACTTTCAGAGGTAAATTCAATCCATTATTTAAAGTTGGAAATAGTTATATAATTTATTCACAATATGCTCTATTAGTGCATCATCTCTATATTCATCAACACAGGTACCACTATTTTTATCCCCAGTACTAATTTATAAATTTTTAAAATATTGCTCCCCATAATGGTGGAAGAAATACTCATGTCACCTGATCTACATATACATTGTATCACAGTAATATTCTGGACACAAAATGCAAAGTTAACACTTATGTTTGTACCAAAGGCTTTATGGAAAGTGTGCATGGATTAGTAAAAACATCCATGTTCAGGTTGCCTAATGCTCTCAAATGTAAATCCTATTGGTGACTACATATTTGTTTCTTCCTAGGATTATATATTCAACCTCAACCATGTTTAAAATGTCTAATCCTATCACTCACTTTATAATTTGCCTGATTTCCTAATGTCTCTATTGATATCTGCTTTCCTAAATATTTTCCCCAGTTCATAATTGCGACTGACTCTTCTTATGTGCTGACATTTACATTCAATCTCTAACCGAAACCGTATTGTTAAAGAACATTTTCTCGAATTCATAGACTCACTGTTCTTCCTAAACCTACTGACTATCTTCCTAATCTTATGGACTATCCCTTTTTGACTGGATATTCTCTTCTACATTCAATAATCCGAGATACAGGGTCCTATGCCATTGTATATTGATTTATCTGAGACCTTGGTGCAGAACATTATTCAAGCTAAGTATCCCATTCAAGGGCCCTATTCCATTCTGGGCTTCAAATCTTTCCTAGATTTCTGTTTTCATACTTATATTTCACGTCTATTTTCTTAAAATATCACAGGTTTCCAATACAATTATTCATCCAGCAGAATCATTCCTAATCCAAATCGAATATGCTATTAAACCTAACCATACACTGTTTCCTCAATCTAACTCTACAGAAGAGCAGGGAAAGATTTTTGTCTTACAATAAAGGAAGGTAGGAGATCTTCCACCTGTTGAGAACCTCAAAATTCCATGCAGAAATGATCCCTGAAGAAGATGTAGGCAGATATGAAGGACCTGAGACAGCAAAAGTCATCTTCTATGGCAAACAACCTGGACAGGATGAAGAGTTGTGTCTGAATCAGCCTCTCTTTTCTTAATGTAGATAAGATGGACAAATCCAGGCCTGTGTGGAGAGCTATTCCTGGGTGCCAATGGTTGATATATCATTTGAACTTGTGAAAGTGTCACAGAAAGTAGGGTCAGCCTCCATCTCATTGGAATCTTGGAAGCAACTGTTAGGACAAAGTGGTTGTCAAGACAGTGACCTCATTCAGTTCCTGAAGGAAGTGACCTATCTAACTTCCTTGGTGATAGAATTCTCTAAACTTGGGATCCAAGAAGCCAGGAACTGAGAGCCAGTCTCAGTCCCAGTCCCAGTGGGCTCATTTGTTTGGATTTACCAAGGACAGAGTCAATCTTTCTTTGTATTTACTGATGTGAGGATGGCCAAATGCAAGGAATGCTCTGAAGAGGAGCCTTTCCTGAGATCGCAGGTAGTGGCTCAATGCTGGCTCCAAACAACTTCAAAGAGTTTTCCAAGGAGAACATTTCTGAGACAGGACAGTCCATTTTGGGGAAAAATAGTATGGCCCACCAGTCAGAGGACACTCCGGATATTCACAGACCTATTTGGGGGAAGGAGGTGCCTTTGGTGGTGTGGGTGTGAGTTTGTGGTTTTGTCTCATGTTCTGAGAATAGGTAGGAAAGGCAGTTTGTTTGTTTTGCAGTGGACTGTTTCTAGTAAGTCGTTTGACAATGCGAGTGATTCTATGTCTGTGTATTCCACTATGTCCATGGATGTCGACATTTGAAAAGAGAATTAATCAATTTATGTGTCCTGTCTAGTAGAAAGCTTCCCAGCATTCCACCTGCCCAATTTAGAAATGGACTGCAGCTTGCCATATGAATGGGCAACACCTAGGATCTTCTGAAGTTCCTGTTTTCTTCCTGAATTCTGGCCAATCTCTAGAATAGGCACATGTTTATGTGTCCAAGATATGTACCACCTGCAAGCTCTGTGACATGGCCATGTTCTTGGTAGCTGAAGGAAATGGGAACATCTCAGAAAACACAGATATCAGTGTGACAGGTAAAGTCTCAGTGGAGAAACCCTGCTCTGGTCCATTTGCTTACCTATGATTCTGTTGCCTTGAATGTCAGGAAGGTCTTTGCCTCAGGCCACCCCTTTGTGAAGCCTGAAGAAAAAGTATTCAAATGAAAATGAATGGGCATCACCTGTGGCTCTTAATTGCTTTGGAAAGGGATGTGTCTTAATCAGACACTAGGCCATGTTTGAGGCTGTGGCTAAGATTCTCAGCTCCTGATAGATCTAAAGAAGATTCTGTGTGCATCCAAAACCAAAATGGCAAAAGGATCAGTCGTTGTGGATGAAGTCTCTTGCCTTCCTCTGTTAGGTTCCTGACCTGCATCAAGTGAGAATAGGGATCCTTTGGTTCAAATGAGTTCTTCAATTTCCAGCAGAAGTGCTTGGGTTCTCTTATGATGCCAAATCACATAACGAATCTATACCTGACAGTCAGTAGGCCTCAAATTGGGGAAGCAGAGCTCTATTAACGGCAGGCCTATTTGATCACTGGTGGTTCACAGGAAGGGTTTCCAGGCCACCCTGACTTTAGGCAAATGAGGGGCAAGGGTGCATATTTTAGACACTGTCGTGGGCTGCGCCCCTCATGGAAACCTCCAGTCAGAGTTTATGATGAGTGTCTATATGGATGAAGATGAGGGCAATGTGGGAATGTTTTGGTTTTAAATGTGGTGATTTGTTTGGCGGTTGGAAGAGATGATTGGGTCCTCATGGGCTTAAACTCTGGTGTGATTCCCCTTAGGAACTGAATTCTGGAACTGATCTCACAGAAGTATTGCCATGAATTGTGTTGGGATTGTGGGAGGCCATGCATGAGATTCGCCCATGAAACCTGAGATCTAGGCCCAGGATGGCTTTCCACAGAGAACTGAAAATCTCAGCAAGGATATCACATGATTTTTTTCTGAAAAACTTTGAAACCATAGTTAAGAGTCAAAACACACATGGACCTCACATTGTAGACCTCACTGGTCCTGGCTTCATGTGACCTTTTGGGCACTCTTTGGGATGCCTTGCCTGTGAGAGTTCCTCAGAGCTTTCATTGAAATGAGCTTCCTTACCATTTAATGGTTCCTGGATGAATGAAACCCCAAGGTGCCTCCAACTTCATTCTTGAAGAATGGCTAGATAAATACCATGAAATTTTTGAAATTCTCATGACCACGTGGCACTGGAGAACCTTTGGATGTCCTCTTGCTGATCATGAGTGTAACAGTGCCTTGATTGACTGGGTTTCATGAAAATGGTGTAGAACAGTGATGCCAGTAAGTTGGAGCCTGCTGAGTAGTGAGCCTAGAGCAGTGGTGTTCAGGTGTGTGATAATACAACTGTGGTGTGGCCATGTGGATCTGCCATTGGCTTCCAAATGGATTGTGACTGACTTGGTGCACCCAGCAGACAATTATATGAAAAGGCATTTTGTTGTATGGAGAGGTTTCAGGGCAATGTTCAGAATCAGGTTGCTATGGTCAAGGGGGCAATCTATGTCGGATAGAAGCCTGGTTGGTGCATTCTCCTGTCGACCCTGACCCAACACACGTGACAGAAATCCCTCCAACACTATATCCCAGATGAACTCCTTGTATTTTGTGAAGCAAATACCAAATTCACAGTGCAGCAGCAAGAAAAACCACTAAAACTGGATGATGACCAAATGGCTTCACAGTCCACTCAGAGAGACACTTAGCCCCCAGTGGCCACAGTTTACCTACAAAGAGAGAAATCACCAGTGCTGCCTCATGTTCAATGGAAAATAAGAAACGATGTCCTCCAGGTCACATAGATGCAGACCGAGCTTTGATGATCTCACTAGAAATAAAGCTAAAGCTCCGGACAACAACATATATTTCAAGTGTCCAACCTCAGAGGCAGTTTCTCATGAAGCCTTTTGGCCAGAAGAGTTCCATGCTTGTGGAGTGTTTACCAGTCACTTACTTTTGGAAACTCCTCTACCATTTTCAAGGTTGTGAACTCCTGAGCATTTTCCATTCCAGATATGTACTCACAGATTTTCTAACTCTTCTCTTCTAATTTAGTCTTACATGGGGCGAAGGTAATGTCAAAGAATTGTTCTGGATGAGAGTGGGAAGACTTTTGTGTAGCACATATTTGCATACACATTGGATTCGTTTACCAATTTTCCATTTAAAATACTGAATTCGTGACACTAAACCATACGCTACTAGACTCTGACTACTAATCCAAATATTATGCAGAAAAATAACCCAAACAGACTAGAAATACAAGCAGTTCAGAGGAGGCATGGTGTATAGTTGCACTTGCCTTTTGCATTATATAGGGTAGGAGTTATAAATCAAGACAATTTTTTGTTGAAATAGTTTCCCATGTGATTTTAAAGATAACAAAAATGTGAATTCCTGTCTCCCTTTCTCTGTAGCCTACTCAGCACATATTTTTTTATATGCACATACAGAATCCTACCTGGTACTACACGTACATTCTTGTGAGGTGGCTGACTTGGCAGATACAAATTGTGAGAAGAGATCACAACTTCTAAACGCTGTTTGAACTGAAAATTCAACCTATGGATGAGCTTCCTAGTTGAGCAACGTTATACATAAATCCATGTTCAGTAAAATGAATATTTTTGGATTGTGGATGATATATATTTCATGGTGAATTTCAATTGGCATATATTGCTATTTTTAATGTCTATTTGTGTGTGTGTGTGTGTATGTGTGTGTGTGTGTGTGTGTATATATATATATATATATATATATATATATATATATATACACACTCTCCAGAATTTTTAAAATATGAAATATATGTGTCTTATATACACTCCCTAATTTCATTCATGTTCATGTATGTGGATTTATAATCAACTTTTCACAAGATTATTCTCAGAATCATTCATCCACCTGAAATACATATTTGTTTCCTAGTACTGAAAACTAACTTCAGTGAATGGTGCATACAAATCCTAATATTTCTACAGTACCCTACCCAGTTTAACATCAATGCAAGTAGATTCCTATGGGACATGATGTGTATATTGACGTTCATTTATGTTCAACACTGGTACATTACAATTTCTTCAGTTTTTGCACATCATAGGATATATATTTCCTCCATAAGTTACCAAATTTATAGGCATTTGTTTCACTTTCAATCACTTCCTGCTTCAGAATACATGTATTCCTCCATGTTTCTTGACTGGTCTTTTCATGAGACTTATTTCCAAACACATTATTTTCTATTTCCTTTATCACTTTTGAAGCAAAACTGACACGCACTTCATGATAATCCATAACTCTAATATCACCATTAGATGTATAACTTGTTGTAATGAATGATTTCATATCAATAAAAGATTTCTTATATATTTTCTGATATCAATTCAATCCATTATTTAAAGTGGAAAAGTTATCTTATTTATTCACAGTATGGTCTATTCATGCATTATCTCTATATTCATAGACACAGGGTACACCTCTTTGCACCCCCAATACTAATTTATATGTATTCAAAATATTGCTTTCATAAATGGTGGAAGAATTACTCATGTCACCTGATCTACATATGCATGTTATCAAAGTAATATTCTGGACACAAAATGCAAAAGTCACACGTATGATCGTACCAAAGCCTAAATGGAAACTGAACATGGATAATTAAAAACATCAATGTCCAGGTTGCCTAATGCTCACAAGTGTGAATCCTATTGGTGACTCCATATTTGTTTCTTCCTAAGATTATGTATTCAACCTCAAAACTATTGAAAATGTATAATTTTTTCACTCACTTTACACTTTGCCTGATTTCCTAATGTCTCTATTGATATCTATTTTCCTACATATTTTCCCCAGTTCTACATTGTGACTGACCCTTCACATGTGCTGACATTGACATTCACTCTTTAACTGAAACCCTATTGCTAATGAACTTTGGTGCAAATCCTATTCTCACTCTTTTTCTGAAACATACTGACTATCTTCCTGATCCTATCAACTATCCCTTTTTGAGTGGATGTTCTCTACTACATTCAATCATCCAAGGTACAAGGTCCTATGACATTGTATATCGATTTTTCGGAAACATGTATGCAGAACTTAATTCAAAGCTACGTATCCCAATCAAATTCCCAATGCACTTCTGAGCTTCAAATCTTACCTAGATTTCTGTTTTTATTCTTTTATTTCACCTCTATATTCCTATAAATATTGCAGTTTCCCAATACCATTATTAATCCCGCAGAATGATTCCTAACCCAAATCAAACCCTTTGTTAACCCTAACCATACACTGTTGCCTCAATCTAACATTACAAAAGAGCAGGGACAGAGTTCGTCTTAAAATACAGGAATGTAGGGTATCTTCCAACTGCTGAGAACCTCAAAGTTTGATGCAAATATGATCCCTCGAGAATATGTAGGCAACTGTGAAGATCCTGAGATAGCAAAAGCCATCTTCCATGGCAAACAACCTGGACAGGATGAAGGGATGTGTATGCATCAGCTTCTCTGTTCTTAATGTAGAGAAGATGGACCTAACCAGGCCTGCATGGAGAGCTGTTCCCAGGTGCCTATTTTGATATACCATTCTAACTAGTCAATTTGTCACAGGAAGTAGGGGCAGCCTCTATCTCATGGGACCCTTGGAAGCAACTGTTAGGACAAAGTTGTTGCCAAGGCAGTGACCTCATTCAGTTCCTGAAGGAAGTGACCTACCTAACTTCCTTGGTGATGGAACTCTCTGAAATTAAAATGCAAGAAGCCAGGCACTGACAGCCAGTCGCAGTCCCAGTCCCAGTGGGCTCACTTGTTTGGATGTACCAATTACAGAGTCAGACATTCTTGGTATCGACTGATGTGAGGATGGCCAAATGCCAGGAGGGCTCTGAAGAGGGGCCTTTCCTGAGATATCAGGTTTTGGCTAACCGCTGGCTCCTCACAGCATCACAGAGTTGGCCAAGGAGACAAAATCAGAGACAGGACAGGCCATTTCGAGGGGAACATAGTATGGCCCAACAGTCAGAGGACAATCCAGATAGTCACAGACCTACTTGGGGGAAAGAGGTGCCTTTGTGGATGTGGGTGTGAGTTTGTGGTTTTGTCTCATTTTCTGAGAATAGGAAGGAAAGGTGGTTCATTTGGTTTGGAGTCGACTGTTTCTAGTAAGTCTTTTGACAAGGCGAGTGTTTCCATGTCTGTGTATCCACTGTGTCCGTGGTTTTAGACATTAGAAAAGAGAATGCATCAATGGAGGTGTTCTGTCTAGTATAAAACTTCCCAGCATTCATCCTGGACAATTTATGAATGGACTGTGGCTTGCCTTATGGATGGGAAACACCTACTAACTTCCTAAGTTCCAGTTTTCTTCCTGAATTCTGGCCACTCTCCAGAATAGGCTCATGGTTCATTGTCCAAGATATGTACCACCTCCAAGCTCTGTAACATTGCCATGTTCATGATAGCTGAGAGGAATGGGAACATCTCAGAAAACGCAGATATCAGTGTGACCAGTAAAGTCTCAGTGGAGAAACCCTGCTCTGGTCCATTTGCTTACCTATGGTTCTGTTGCCTTTAATGTCAGGAAGGTCTTTGCCTCAGGCCACCCCTTTGTGAAGCCTGAAGAAATAGTTTTCAAATGGAAATGAATGGACATCACCTGTGTCTTTATGCTTAATTGCTTTGTAAAGGGATGTGTCTTAATCAGACACTAGGCCCTGTTTGAGGCTGTGGCTAAGATTCTCAGCTCCTGATAGATCTAAAGAAGATTCCATGTGTGTATCCAAAACCAAAATGGCAAAAAGATCAGTCATTGTGGATGAAGTCTCTTGCCTTCCTCTGTTAGGTTCCTGACCTCCATCGAGTGAGAATAGGGATCCTTTGGGTCAAATGAGTTCTTCAAATTCCTGCAGAAGTGCTTGGGTTCCATCATGATGCCAAATCAAATAGAGAATCTATACCTGACAGTCAGTATGTGTCAAATTGGAGAAGCAGAGCAGTATTAAAGGCAGGTTTATTTGATCCCTCCTGGTTCACAGGAAGGGTGTCCAGGCCACCCTGACTTTAGACAAATGAGGGGCAAGGGTGCATATTTTGGACACTGTATTGGGCTGTGCCCATCATGGGAACCTCCAGCCAGAGTTTATAATGAGTGTTTATATGGATGAAGATGAGGGCCATGTGGGAACGTTTTGGTTTTAATTGTGGTGATTTGTGTGGCGGTTGGAAGAGATGACTGGGTCCACATTGGTTTGAACTCTGGTGTGATTCCCCTTAGAGACTGAGTTCTGGAACTGCCCTCAGAGAAGCATTGCCATGAATTGTTCGGGGACTGTAAGAGGCCATGCATGAGAGTCGCCCATGAAACCTGAGATCTAGGCCCAGGATGGCATTCCACAGAGCACTGAGAATCTCATCCAGGATATCACATGATTTTATTCTGAAAGACTTGGCAGCCATGGTTAAGAGTCAAAACACACATGGAACTCACATTGTATACCTCAGTGTGCCTGAATTCCTGTGACATTTTGGGCACTCTTTGGGAAGCCTTGCCTGTTATAGTTCCCCAGAGCTTTCAGTGAAATGATCTTCCTCACCATTTAATGGTTCCTGGATGAATGGAAACCCCAAAGTGCCTCCAACTTCATTCTTGAAAAATGGCTAGATAAATACCATGGAATATTTTAAATTCCCAATGACCAGGTGGCACTGGAGGACCATTGGATGTCCTATAGCTGATCATGAGTGTAACAGACAGTGCCTTGATTGACTGGGTTTCATGAAAATGGTGTAGAACAGACATGCCAGTAAGTTGGAGCCTCTGAGTAGTGGGCCTAGAGCAGTGGTTTGCAGGTGTGTGATAATACATCTGTGGTGTTGCCATGTGGATCTGCCATTGGCTTCCAAATGGCTTGTGAGTGACTTGGTGTAACCAGCAGACCATTATATGAAAAGGCATCTTGTTATATAAAGAGGTTTCAGGGCAATGTTCAGAAACAGGTTGCTATGGACAAGGGGGCAGGCTATGTGGGATAGAAGACTGGTTGGTGCATTCTCCTGCATTTTTCATGGCAAACAACCTGGTAAGGATGAAGTGATATGTCTGAATCAGCATCTCTCTTCATAATTTAGAGAAGATGGAACAAACCAGGCCTGTGTGGAGAGCTGTTCTCAGGTGCTTATGGTTGGTATACCATTGTAACTTGTGAAAGTGTCACAGGAAGTAGGGGCAGCCTCCATCTCATGGGACACTTGGAAGCAACTGTTAGGAGAAACTGGTTGCCAAGGCAGTGCTCTTATTCAGTTCCTGAAGAAGATGACCTCACCTCACTTTTTGGTGATGGAACACTCTGAACTTGGGATCCAGGAAGCCAGGAACCCATAGCCAGTCCCAGTCCCAGTCCCAGTGGTTGAACTAGTTTTGATTTACCAAGGACAGACTCAGACTTTCATGGTACCTACTGATATGAGGATGGCCAAATGCCTGGAAAGCTATGATGAGGGGCCTTTCCTGAGAAAGTAGGTAGTGGCTCACCACTGGCTCCTGACAACTTCACAGAGTTGGCAAAGGAGACCAGATATGAAACTGAACATGCCATTTCCGACGAACATAGTATGACCCACCAGTCAGAGGATACTCCGGATAGTCACAGACCTACTTAAGGGAAGGAGGTGCCTTTGTGGTGTGGGTGTGGGTTTATGGTTTTGTTTCATGTTCTGAATATAGGTAGGAAAGGCGGTTTGTTTGGTAACCAAAACAGAATTGAAATACAAGCAGTTCAGAGGAGGCATGGTGTATAGAAGGACTTGCCTTTTCCATGATAAAGGGTAGGTGTTATAAATCTAGTCAATTTTTAATTCAAATAGTACTCCTTGTGTTTTTAAAGTTAAAAATACGTGAATTCCTGTCTCCCTTTCTCTGTAGTCTATTCAGCACATGTATTTTTATAAGCACATAGAGATTCCTACTTGGTATCACACGTACATTTTTTTGAGGTGGCTGACTTGCCAGATACACATTGTGAGATGAGATCACTCCTCCTAAACCTGTTGGAATTGATAATTCAACATATGGGTGAGCTTCCTAGTAGAACAACATAATACATAAATCAATGTTCAGTAAATTGTATATTTTTGGATCTGTGGATGATATATATTTCATGATGAATTTCGATTGGCATACATATTGCTACTTTTTAATGTCTGTGTGTGTGAATTTATATATATATATATATATATATATATATATATATATATATATATATATATATACACACATACACTCTCCAGATTTTTCAAAATATGAAATATATGTGTAGAATATACACTCCCTAAATTTATTCGTGTTCATGTATATATATATTTATAATCAACTTTTCACAAGATTATTCTCCGAAATATTCATCCACCTGAAATACATAATTGTTTCCTAGTACTTGAAACTAAGTTCAGTACTAGGTGCTTACAAATCCTAATATTTCTACAGTAACTGACCAGTTTAACATCAATGCAAGTAGATTCCTATGGAACATGATGTGTATTTTGACGTTCATTTTCATTCAACACTGGTTCATTGCTACTTCTTCAGCTTTTTCACATCATAGGATATATATTTCATCCACAAGTTCACAAATTTATAGACATTTTTTCATTTACAATCACTTCCTGCTTCAGAACACATGTATTGCTCCATCTTTATTGGTTTTTTTATGCGACTTCTTCCAAACACATTATTTTCGATTTCCATAAACACTTTTGAGGCAAAACTCACACACTCGTCATGATGAACCATAACTATAATATTACCATTAGATGTATAAATGTTTGGAATGAATGTATGTATATCAATATAAGATTTCTTATATATTTTCAGATATCAATTCAATCCATTATTTAAATTGGAGCCAGTTACATTATTTATTCACAGTATGTTCTATTCATGCAATATCTGTAAATTAATAGACACTGGGTACACCTTTTTGTACCCCCAATACTAATTTATACATCTTCATAATATTACTCCCAGAAATGCTGAAAAAAATACTCATGTCACCTGATATACATATACATTTTATCACAGTAATATTCTGGACACAAATGCAAAGGTCATACTTCTTATTGTACCAAAGCCTAAATGGAAAGTGAACATGGATTACTAAAACATCCATGTCCAGTTTGCCTAATGTTCTCATATGTCAATCTTATTGGTGACTACATATTTCTTTCTTCCTAATATTATATATTCAATCTCAACCCTGTTGAAAATGTCTAATCCTATCACTCACTTTATATTTTGCCTGATTTTCTAATGTCTCTATTGATATCTGCTTTCCTACATATTTTCCCCAGTTAATCATTGAGAATGACCCTTCACATGTGATGACATTGACATTCACTCTCTAACAGAAAACTTATTGCTAAAGAACTTTTAATCCAAATCATATACTCCCCCTTCTTTCTAAACGTCCCAACGATTTTCCTAATCCTACCAACTATCGTTTTTTGTCTGGATGTTGTCTTCGACAATCAATCATCCAAGGTACAAGGTCCTATGCCATTGTATGTCGATTTATCGGAGACATCACTGCAGAATATAATTCAAACCTAAGTATTCCAAACAAGGGCCCAAAGTTTTTCTGGGCTTCAAATCTTACCTAGGTTTCTGTGTTCATAATTATATTTCACCTATATATTCTTGTAAATATATAGGTGAAATATAATTATTAAAATACCATTATTCATACATCAGAATAATTCCTAAACCAAATGGCAGATGTTATTAACCCTAACCATACACTGTTCCCTCAATCTAACTTTACAGAAGAGCAGGGACAGAGTTGGTCTTACAATACAGGAATGTAGGGGATCTTCCACGTGCTGAGAACCTCAAAGGACCATGCAGAAATAACCCCTGGAGAAGATGTAGGCAGGAATGGAGGACCTGAGAGAGCAAAAGTCCTCTTCCTTGGCACACAACCTAGTCAGGATGAAGGGATGTGTCTGAATCATCCTCTCTCTTCTTAATCTAGAGAAGATTCACCAAACCACATTTGTGGAGAGCTTTTCCCGGGTGCATATGGTTCATATACCATTGTAACTTGTGAATGTGTCACAGGAAGTACGGGCAGCCTCCATCTCATGGTTCACTTGGAAGCAACCGTTAGGACAAAGTGGTTACCAAGGCAATGACCTCTTTCAGTTCATGAAAGAACTGACCTACCTCACTTACTTGGTGTTGGATCTCTCTGAACTTGGGATCCAGGAATCCAGCACCAAGAGCCAGTCCAAGTCCCAGTCCCAGTGGGCACCCTTGTTTGAATTTACCAAGGAGAGAGTCAGTCTTTCTTGGTACCTACATATATGAGCATGGCCAAATGCCAGGGGAGCTCTGAAGAGGGGCTTTTCATGAGAAAGCAGGTAGTGGTTCACCTCTAACTCCTGACAACTTCACAGAGTTGGCCAAGGAGAGCAGATCTGAGACAGGACAGACCATTTCTTGGGAACATAGTATGGCTCACCAGTCAGGACACACCGGATAGTCAGACACCTACTTGGGGAAAGGAGGTGCCTTTGCGGGTGTGGGTGTGAGTTTGTGATTTTGTCTCATGTTCTGAGAAAATGTAGGAAAGGTGGTTTGTTTGGTTTGGAGTTGATTGTTTGTAGTAAGTCGTTTGACAAGGCGAGTGTTTCTAAGTCTGTGTATCCCACTCTGTCCGTGGGTTTAGACATTAGAAAAGAGAATGCATCAATGGATGTGTCCTGTCTAGTAGAAAGCTTACCAGCATTCTAACTGCCCAATTTAGGAATGCACTGCGGCTTACCGTATCAAGGGGCAAAACCGACTATCTTCTGAAGTTCCTGTATTCTTCCTGAATTCTGGCCACTCTCCAGAATAGGCTTATGGTTATGTGTCCAAGATATGTACTACCTTCAAGCTCTGTGACATGGCCATATACTAGATGGCTGAAAGGAATGGCGAGCATCTCAGAAAACTCAGCTATCAGTGTGACCAGGAAAGTCTCAGTGGAGAAACCCTGCTTTGGAACTTTTGCCTACCTATTGTTCTATTGCACTGAATGTCAGGAAGGTCTTTGTCTCAGGCCACCCCTTTAAAAAAGCCTGAAGAAAACAGTTTTCAAATGGAAATGAATGGGCATCACCTGTTGCTCTTCGCTTAATTGCTTTGGAAAGGGATGTGTCTGAATCAGACACTTGGCCCTGTGTGAGGCTGTAGCTTAGATTCTCAACACCAGATGGATCTAAAGAAAGATCCAATGTGTACATCCAAAACCAAAATGGCAAAAAGATCAGTCATTCTGGATAAAGTCTTGTGGTCCTCTGTAAGGTTCCTGACCTCCATCAAGTGAGAATAGGGATCTTTTGGGTCAAATGAGTTCCACAAAGCTCTGCAGAGGCTAGCCAAGAAGTGCTTGTGTTTTCTCATGACTCCACTTAACAAAAAGAATCTAAACCCCACAGTCAGTAGTACATCAAATTGGAGAAGTGGACCAGTATTTACGGTAGGCCTATTTGATCCCTCCTAGTTCACAGGAAGGGTGTCCAGGCCACCCTGACTTTAGGCAAATGAAGGGCAAGGGAGCTCATTTTGGACACTGTGGGATGTGTCTGAATCAGCCTCTTGGCCCTGTGTGAGGCTGTGGCTTCGATTCTCAGCAAGTGATGGATCTAAAAAAGATCCTATGTGTGCATTCAAAACCAAAAGTGCAAAAAGAGCAGTCATTGAGGATGAATTTTCTTGCTCTCTTCCATTAGATTCCTGACCTCCATCAAGTGAGAATAGGCATCCTTTGGGTCAAATGATTTCTTCAAATCCCTGCTAGTCCATAGGTGCTTGGGTTTTTTCATGACTCCAATTCACATAAAGAATCTGTACCCGACAGTCATTAGGCCTAAAATTAGAGAAGTGGAGCAGAATTAAGGTCAGGCCTATTTGATCACTCATGGATAACAGAAAGGGTGTCCAGGCCAACGTGACTTCAGGCAAATGAGGGGCAAGGGAGCTTATTTTGAACACTGTCTTGGGCTGTGCCCCTCATGGAATCCTCCAGCCAGAGGTTATGATGAGTGTCCATATGGAAGAATATGAGAGCCATGTGTGAGTCTTTTGCTTTTTCTTGTGGTCATTTGTGTGGCGGTTGGAAGAGATGACTGGGTCCACCAGGGCTTGTACTCTGGTGTGATTCCCCTTAGAGACTGAGTTCTGGAACTGACCTCAGAGAAGTATTGCCATGAATTCTCTTGGGATTTAGGAGGCCAAGCATGAGATTCTTCCTTGGAAACTGAGATCTAGGCCAAGGGTGGCTTTCCACACAGCACTGGGAATCTCAGCCATGATATCACAGGATTTTATTATGAACGACTTGGCAGCCATTTTTAAGAGAGAAAACACACATGGGTCTCACAATGTAGACCTCAAAGGGCCTGGCTTCATGTGACATTTTGGCCCATTTGGAAAGACTTGCTTTTGAGAGTTCTCCAGAGTTTTCATTGAAATGATCTTCCTCAAATTTTATGGTTCCTGGATGAATGGGAAACCCACAGTGCCTGCAACTTCATCCTTAAAAAATGGCTAGAAAAATCATAAAATTTTGGACATTCCCATGACCAGGCGGCACTGGAGAAACTTTGGATGTCCTATTGCTGATCATTAGTGTACCATACAGTGCCTTGATTGACTGGGTTTCATGAAAATGGTTGACAACAGAGATGCAAGTAAGTTGGTGCCATCTGAATAGTGAGCCTAGAGAAGTGGTGTGTAGGTGTTTAATAATACATCTGTTGTTGTGGCCATGTATATCTGCCATTGGCTTGCAAATGGATTGTGACTGTCATGGTGCAGCCAATAGACCCTTATATGAAAAGGCATCTTTTTATATAAAGAGGTTTCTGGGCAATGTTCAGAATCAGGTTGCTGTGTACAAGTGGGTAAGCTATGTGGGATAGAAGCCTGGTTGATGCATTCTCCTGCAGATGCTGACACAGCTCACGTGACAGAATTCTCTCCAGCACTGTGACCCATTTGAACTCCTTGTATTTTTTGAAGCAAATACCAAACTCCCAGTGTAGCAGCAAGAAACACCATAAAAATGGAGGATGACCAAATGGCTTCACAGTCCACACGGGGAGAAACTTAGCCCCCAGTGGCCATAGTTTACCTACAAAAAGAGAATTCAGCGCTGCTGCCTCATGTTCATTGGGAAATAAGAAACCATGTTCTCCAGGTCACATAGATGCAGACGCAGCTTTGATGGTCTCACTTTAAAGAAAGATAAAACTTCTGACAACAAGATATATTTCAAGGGCCCAATCTCAGAGGCAGTTACTCCAGAAGTCTTTAGGCCAGCAGAGCTCCATGTTTGTGGAGTGTTTACCCTGTCCCTTACTTTTGGAAACTCATCTACTACCTCCAAGCTTGTGAATTCCTGAACATTTTCCATTCCAGATATGTATTCACAGATTTCTAACTCTTCTCCTCTAATTGTGTCTTACTTGGGGTGAAGGTAATGTTAAGTCATTATTCTGGATGAGAATGAGAAGATTTTTGTGTAGCACGTATTTGCATACACATTGGATTCATATTCCTATTTTCCATTCGAAATACTGAATCCCTGACACGAACACATAACCTACTAGCCTCTGGCTACTAATACTAATATGATGGAGAATAATAACCCAATGAGAATAGAAATACAAGAAGTTCAGAGGAGGCATGATGTATAGTTGCACTTGCCTTTTGCCTGATAAACAGTAGGTGTTATAAATCTGGTCAATTTTTAATTGAAATAGTTCTCCATGTGTTTTTAAAGTAAACAAATATGTGAATTCCTGTCTCCCTTTCTCTGAAGTCTATTCAGCACATGTATTTTTGTATGCACATGTAGAATCCTACCTGGTATCACATCTACATTTTGTGAGTTGGCTGATGGAAGATACAAATTATGAGAAGAGATCACCCTCCTAAACGCTGTTGGAACTGAAAATTCAACCTATGGGTGAGCTTCCTAGTAGGACAACATTATAAATAAATGCATGTTCAGTAAGGTATATATCTTTGTATCAGTAGATGTTATATATCTCATTATGAATTTTGATTGGCATATATATTCCTGCATTTATTGTCTGTGTGTGTGTTTTGTGTATATATATATATATATATATATATATATATATATATATATATATATATACACTCTCCAGATTTTTCAAAATATGAAATATATGTGTCTTATATACACTCTCTACATTCGTTTATGTTCATGTATGAGGAAATATAATCAACTTTTCACAAGATTATTCTCAGAAATATTCATACACCTGAAATACATATTTGTTTCCTTGTACTGACAACTAACTTCAGTGAATTTTGCATACAAATCCTAATAATTCTACAGTAACTGACCCAGTTTAGCATCAATGCAAGTAGACTCCTATGGGACATGACATGAATTTTGACATTCATTTATATTCAACACTGGTACATTATTATTTCTTCAGTTTTTACACATCATAGGATATATATATATATATATTTCTTCCACAAGTTCACAATTTTATAGGCATTTGTTTCACTTTTAATCACTTCATGCTTCAGAACACATTTATTCCTCCAGGGTTTTTGACTGGTCTTTTAATGAGACTTCTCTCCAAACACATTATTTTTGATTTCCATAATCACTTCTGAAGCAAAACTCACACACTCTTCATGATAAACCATAAACCGAATATCACCATTAGATGTATAAATGGTTGGAATGAATCATTGTATATCAATATTTGGTTTTCTGTATATTTTCAGATATCAATTCAATCCATTGTTTAAAGTTGGAACCAGTTATATTATTTATTCCCAGTATTGTCTATTCATCCATTATCTCTATATTCACAGACACAGGGTACACCTATTTGTAACCCCAATTAATTTATACATCTTCAAAATATTGCCTTCTTACATATTTTCCCCAGTTCATCATTGTGACTGACTCTTCACATTTGCTGACATTTATATTCACTCTACAAGAAACCCTATTGCTAAAGAACTTTTGGTCCAAATCCTATACTTACTCTTTTTTATAAACCTACCGACTATTTTCCTAATCCTACCGACTATCTCATTTTGACTGGATGTTCTCTTCCACATTCAATCATCCAAGGTGCAAGGTCCTATGCCATTGTATATCGATTTTTCTGAGACAACTGTACAGGACATAATTCAAAGCTAACTATTCCAATCAAGTGCCCAATGACCTTCTGGGTTTCAAAAGTTACCCATATTTCTGTTTTCATACTTATATTTCACCTATATATTCTTATAAATGTCGCAGGTTCCCAAAACCATTATTCATTCCACAGAATGATTCCTAACCCAAATCGAACATGTTATTAACCATAACCAAACACTTTTCTCTCAATCTAATTTTACAGAAGAGCAGGGACAGAGCTGGTCTTAAAATACAGGAATATAGGGGATCTTCCACCTGGTTAGAACCTAAAGGCCCATGCAGAATTGATCACTGGAGAAGATGTAGGCAGCTATGAAGGACCTGAGGGAACAAAAGTCATCTTCCATGTCAAACAACCTACTCAGGATGAAGTGTTGTGTCTGAATCAGCCTCTCTCTTCTTAATGTAGAGAAGATGGACCAAACCAGGCCTGTGTGGAGAGCTGTTCCTGGGTGCCTATAGTTGTTATACCATTCTAACTTATGAATGAGTCACAGCAAGTAGGGGCAGCCTTCATCTCATGGGACACTTGGAAACAACTGATAAAACAAAATTGTTTCCAAGCCAGTGACTTCATTCAATTCTTGAAGGAAGTGACCTCAACTTACATTTTTGGTGATGGAACTCTGTGATCTTGGGATCCAGGAAGCCAGGCGCCCAGAGTGAGTCCCAGTCCAAGTCCCAGTGGGCTCACTAGTTTGTATTTAACAAGACAGAGTCAGTGTTTCTTGGTAGCTACTGATGTGAGGAGGGCCAAATGCTGGGAAACAATGAAGTCTGGCCTTTCCTGAGAAAGCAGGTAGTTGCTCACTACGGGCTCCTGACAACTTCACAGAGTTGGCCAAAGAGACCAGATCTGAGGCAGAACACACCATTTCTGGGGAACATAGTATGGCCCACCAGTCAGAGGACACTCAGGATAGTCACAGATCTTCTTGGGGGAAGGGGGTTCCTTTTTGGGTGTGAATGTGAGCTTGTGGTTTTGTCTCATGTTCTGAGAATAGGTAGGAAAGGTGGTTTGTTTGTTTTGGAGTGGATTGTTTCTAGTAAGTCCTTTGACAAGGCGAGTGTTTCTGTGTCTATATATCCCACTGTGTCCGTGCTTGTAGTCATTAGAAAAGAGAATGCATCAATGGTTGTGTCCTGTATACTAGAAAGCTTCCCAGCATTCATCCTGTGCAATTTATGAATGGACTGCAGCTAGCCTTATGGATGGGCAACACCTGCAATCTTCCTAAGTTCCTGTTTTCTTCCTGCATTTTGGCCACTCTCCAGAATGCGCTCATGGTTTTGTGTCCAAGATATCTACCACATCCAAGGTCTGTGACATGGCCATGTACTGAATAGCTGATGGGAATGGCGGGCATCACAGAAAACTCAGATATCAGTGTGACTAAGAAAGTCTCAGTGAAGAAAACCTGCTTTGGGCCTTTTACTTACCTATTCTTCTGTTGCCCTGAATGTCAGGAAGGTCTTTGCCTCTGGCCACCCCTTTGTGAAGCCTGAAGAAAACAGTTTCCAAATGGAAATAAATGGGTATCACCTGTGGCTCTTTGCTTAATTGCTTTGGAAAGGGATGTGTCTGAATCAGCCTCTTGGCCCTGTGTGAGGCTGTGGCTTAGATTCTCAGCACCTGATGGATCTAAAGAAAGATCCCTTGTGTGGATCCAAAACCAAAATGGCAAAAAGAGCAGTCATTGTAGATGAAGACTCTTGCCTTCCTCTGTTAGGTTCCTGACCTTCATCAAGTGAGAATAGGGATCCTTTGTGTCAAATGAGTTCTTCAATGCTCTGCAGATTTGCTTGGGTTTTCTCATGACTCCAAATCACATAAAAAATTTATACCTGACATTCAGTAGGTCTCAAATTGGAGAAGCAGAGCCAAATGCCAAATGTTTTTTTTTTGATACATTGAGAGCAAATAAGAACAGAACACTGAGGAAGAGAATGAGGAAAATATTAACACTAAACAGAGATGAGTGGGGGGAGAGAAAGGGAGAGAGAAGGGAAAGCATATGGAAATGGTAGGAGACACTCAATGTAACACAAAATTAGATAAAAAAAGGTTGTGAGGGGAAAAGGGTGGAAACAAGGGAGAGAATTGAACAACAGCAGATGAAGTAGACAGGGAAGATGGGAGGGGAGGGGAGAGGGGACAGTAGGGGATTGGAAAGGTAGCAGAATACAACAATCACTAATATGCTATTATGTAAAAACGTGAATGTGTAACTGATGTGATTCTGCAATTTGTATTTGGGGTAAAAATGGGAGTTCATAACCCAATTGAGTCAAATGTATGAAAGATGATATATCATGAGCTTTATAATGTTTTGAACAACCAAAAAAAAAGGAATTTAATTTCCAATAATTGAGTCATTTTACAACTTTACTTTTTAAATAAAATTGTCTTTTATTTGTTATCTTACTTGCTGTTATCTGCCTTTCAGTTTCTAAAAAAACTATGTACTGTAGCCATTCATCCATGTAGTATGTAACAGAAAATTTTGAGTGTATCCATATAACCAGATTGGCAAGGCATCAAGGTTTCCTTCACAAACAAGATGAAGACTTCCATAAGAAATTTAATATTCTGCAACACAATTTTTTTTTTTACTTTCCAATTAAATTTTCAAAAGAACTTAAGAAAAGAAGAATCAAAACCCCACAGTAAAAAGGCCTCAAAGTGGAAAAGTGGAGCAGAATTAATGGCAGGCCTATTTGATCACTCCTGGTTCACAGGAAGGGAGTCCAGGCCACTCTGAATTTAGGCAAATGAATGGCAAGGGAGCATATTCTGGGCACTGTCTTGGGCTGCGCCCCTCATGGAAAACTCTAGCCAGAGGTTATGAGGATTGTCTATATGGAACAAGATGAGGGCCATGTGGGAGTGTTTTGGTTTTAATTGTGGTCATTTGTGTGGCAGTTGGAAGAGATGACTGTGTCCAACTGGGCTTGAACTCTGGTGTGATTCCCCTTAAAGAATGAGTTCTGGAACTGACCTCAGAGAAGTATTGCCATGAATTTTGATGGGATTTTAGGAGACCATGCATGAGAGTCGCCCTTGGAAACTGAGATCTAGGCCCAGGGAGTCTTTCCACAGAGCACTGAAAATCTCAGCCAGGATATCACATGATTTTATTCTGAAAGACTTGGTAGCCATAGTGGAGAGTCAAAACACACATGGACCTCACATTGTAGACCTCAATAGGCCTGGCTTTATGTCACCATTTGGCCACTCTTTGGGAAGCCTTGCCTGTGAGAATTTTCCAGATCTTTCATTGAAATGAGCTTCCTCGACACTTACTGGTTCCTGAATGAATTGAAACCCACAGTGCCAACAACTTCATCCATGAAAATGGCTAGATAAATACCATGATTTTTTTATAAATACCCATGACCAGGTGGCACTTGAGAACCTTTGGATGTCCACTTGCTGATTATGAGTATACCAGACAGTGCCTTGATTGCCTGGGTTTCATGAAAATGGTGTAGAACAGAGATGCCAATAAGTTGGAGACTACTGAGTAGTGGGCCTAGAGCAGTGGTTGGCCGGTGTGTGATAAAACATCTGTGGTGGTGCCATGTGGATTTGCCATTGACTTCCAAATGGCTTGTCACTGACACTGTGCAGTGAGCAGACCCTTATATTTAAAGGCATCTTGTTATATGGAGAGTTTTCAGGGCAATGTTCAGAATTAGGTTTCTATGAACAAGGGGGCAAGCTATGTGGGAATGAAGCCTTGTTGGTACATTCTCTTGCAGACCCTGACAAACCACAGGTGAGAGAACTCCCTCCAGCACTGTGTCCCCTTTGAATTCCTTGTATTTCGTGAAGCAAATATTAAACTCCCAGAGCAGCAGTAGGAAACAACAAGAAAAGTGGAGGATGACCAAAAGGCTTCACAGTCCACACGGGGAGACACTTAGACCCCAGTGGCCACAGTTTTCCTACAAAGAGAGAATTCAGCACTGCTGCCTCATGTGCATTGGAAAATAAGAAAGAATGTCCTCCAGGTCACATAGATGCAGACCCAGCTTTGATGGTTTCACTACAAAGGAAGCTAAAGCTCCTGACAACAACATATATCTCAAATGCCCATCCTCAGAGAGAGTTTCTGAAGAATTCTTTAGGTCAGCAAACCTCCATGTTTGTGAAGTGTTTACCCTGTCCCTTACATTGGGATACTCCTCTACCACCTCCAAGTTTGGGAACTCCTGAGCATTTTCCATTCCAGATATGTATTCACAGATTTTCTAACTCTTCTCCTCTAATTGTTTCTTATTTGGGGTGACGGTATCGTCAAGGAATTGTTCTGAATGGGAGTGGGAAGATTTTTGTGTAGCACATATTTGCATACACATTTAATTCATTTTCCTATTTTCCATTCGAAATACTGAATCCCTGACACTAACGCATACCCTACTAGACTCTGACTACTAATCCTAATATGATGGAGAAAACTAACCCAGACAGAATGGAAATACAAGCAGTTCAGAGGAGGCATATTGTATAGTTGGACTTGCCTTTTACATGATAAATTGTAGGTATTATAAATCTAGTCAATTTTTATTTGAAATTGTTCTCCATGTGTTTTTTCCTTTAATTTTTATTGTTGGTTCTTCAAAACATTACCTATTTCTTGACATATCATATTGCAAACTTTGATTCAATTGGGTTATGAACTTCCATTTTTCCCCGTATACAGGTTGCAGCTTCCCATCGGTTACACATCCACTGTGTTACATATTGCTATACTAGTTTCTGTTTTATTCTGCTACCTTTCCTATCCTCTACTATCTCCCATCCCCTCCCCTCCAAACTTCTCTCTCTACCCCATCTACTGTAATTCATTTCTTCCCCTTGTTTTTTCCCCTTTCCCCTCACATCCTCTTGTATTTAATTTTGTATAACCATGAGGGTCTCCTTCCAATTCCAGGCAATTTCCCTTCGCTTTCCTTTTCACTCCCACCTCTCACCCCTGTTTAATGTTAATTTTCTTCTCATGCTCTTCCTCCTAACTCTGCTCTTAGTTACTCTCCTTATATCAAAGAAAACATTTGGCATTTGTTTTTTAGGGATTGGCTATCTTCCCTTAGCATAATCTGTTCTAATGCCATCCATTTCTCTGCAAATTGTATGATTTTAACATTTTCTTATGCAGAGTAATACTCTATTGTGTTTAAATGCCACATTTTTTTAATCCATCCATCTATTGAAGGACATCTAGGTTGGTTCCACAGTCTTGCTTTTGTGAATTGTGCTGCTATGAACATCAATTTATCAGCGTCCCTGTAGCAAGCTCTTTTTAGGTCTATAGGGAATAGACCGAGAAGGGGAATAGCTGGGTCAAATGGTGATTCCATTCCCAGCTTTGTAAAAAATCTTCATACTGCTTTCAAAATTGGCTGCACCAATTTGCAGTCCCACCAGCAATGTACAGGTGTACACTTTTCCCCACATCCTCACAAGCACTTGTTGTCATTTGACTTCATAATGGCTGCCAATCTTACTGCAGTGAGATGGTATCTTAAGGTGGGTTTGTTTTGCATTTCTCTGACTGCTAGAGATGGTGAGCATTTTTTCATGTACTTATTGATTGATTGTATGTCCTCCTCTGAGAAGTGTCTGTTCAGGTCCTTGACCCATTTGTTGATTGTGTTATTTGTTTCCTTATTGTTTAATATTTTGAGTTCTTTGTATTCTCTGAATATTATGGCTCCATCTGAAGTGTGAGGAGTAAAGATTTGTTCCCAGGATGTAGGCTCCCTATTTACCTCTCTTATTGTTTCTTTCACTGAGAAAAATCTATTTAGTTTGAGTAAGTCCCATTTGTTCATTCTAGTTATTAACTCTTCTGCTATGGGTGTCCTATTGAGAAATTTGAAGCCCGACTGGACAGTATGTAGATCATAGCCAAAGTTTTCTTCTATCAGATGCCGTGTCTCTGATATGATATCAAGCTCTTTGATGCATTTTGAGTTAACTTTTGTGCATGGGAAGAGAAATGATTCAGTTTCATTTTGTTACATATGGAATTCTAGTTTTCCATGCACCATTTGTTGAAGATGCTATCTTTCCTCCATTTCATGCTTTTAGCCCCTTTATCAAATATAAGATAGTTGTAGTTTTGTGGTTTGGATTCTGTGTCCTCTATTCTGTACCATTGGTCCACCCGCCTGTTTTGGTACCAGTACCATGCTCTTTTGCTTACTATTACTGTGTAGTATAATTTGAGGTCTGGTATCGGTATACCTCCTGATTCACACTTCCTGCTTAGATTTGTTTTTGCTATTCTGGGTCTTTTATTTTTACATATGAATTTCATAATTGTTTTATCTATTTCTACAAGAAATGCCCTTGGGATTTTGATTGGCATTGCATTAAACCTATGGAGAACTTTTGGTAATATCGCCATTTTGATTATGTTAGATCTGCCTATCCATGAACAAGGTATATTTTTCCATCTTCTAAATCTTCTTCTATTTCTCTCTTTATGGTTCTGTAGATTTCATTGTATCAGTCGTTCACCTCTTTTGTTAGGTTGATTCCCAAGTATTTTATTTTATTTATTTTTTTTTTATTCAAAACATTACAAAGATTTCAGAATCACATCGGTTACACATCCACATTTATTTTTATTTTTGAAAATATTCTGAATCAAGTTATTGTCCTCATTTCCATTTTAGAGGATTTTTCGCTGATATACACGAATGCCTTTGATTTATGCATGTTGATTTTATATCCTGCCACTTTGCTGAATTCATTTATTAGGTCTAACAGTTTTTTTGTAGACCCTTTTGGGTCTGCTAGGTATAGAATCATGTCACCTGCAAATAGTAATAATTTAAGTTCTTCTTTTCCTATTTTAATGCCTTTAATTTTTTTCATTTGTCTAATTGCTCTGCCCAGTGTTTTGAGAACTATGTTGAATAGAAGTGTTGAAAGAGGGCATCCCTATCTTGTTCCAGATTTTAGAGGGAATGCCTTCAGTTTTTCTCAATTCAGAATGATGCTAGCCTGAGGCTTAGCATAGATTGCTTTTACAATATTGAGGTGTGTTCCTGTTATCCCTAGTTTTTCTAGAGTTTTGAACATAAAGGGATGGTGTACTGTGTCGAATGGTATTTCTGCATCTATCGGGATGATCATATGGTTCTTATTTTTAAGTCTATTGATTTGGTCAATAACATTTATTGATTTTCGTATATTAACCAGCCTTGCATCCCAGGGATGAATCCTACTTGATCATGTTGCACAATTTTTTTTTAATATGTTTTGTATCTGATTTGCCAGAATTTTATTGAGGATTTTTGCATCTAGGTTCATTAGAGATATTGGTCTGTAGTTTTGTTTCTTTGAAGTGTCTTTGTCTGGTTTAGGAATCAGGGTGATATTGGACTCGTAGAATGGATTTGGAAGTTCTCCCTTTTTTTATATTTCCTGAAATATCTTGAAAAGTATTGGTATTAGTTCCTCTTTAAAGGTTTTGTAAAACTCTGCTGTATACCAATCCGGTCCTGGGGTTTTCTTAGTTTGTAATCTTTGGATGGTTTCTTCTATTTCCTCAATTGATATTGATCTGTTTAGGTTTTTTATATCCTTCTGACTCAATCTGGGCAGATCATATGACTTAAGAAATTTAGCGATGCCTTCCCTATCTTCTAATTTATTGGAAAATAATGATTCAAAATAATTTCTGATTATCTTCGGTATTTCTGAAGTGTCTGTTGTGATCTTGCCATTTTCATCTCGTATGCTAGTAATTTGAATTCTCTCTCTTCTTCTCTTCATTAACATGGTTAAGGAACTGTCGATTTTATTTATTTTTTCAAAGAACCAAATTTTAGTTTTGTCAATTTTTTTCAATTGTTTTTTTTTGTTTCGATTTTATTAATTTCAGCTCTGATTTTAATTATTTCTTGCCTTCTACTTCTATTGCTGTTGTTTTCCTCTTGTTTTTCTAGGATTTTGAGATGAACTATGAGATCATTTATTTGTTGTTTTTTTTTCTTTTTTAAAGAAAGAACTCCAAGCAATGAATTTTCCTCTTAGAACTGCTTTCAATGTGTCCCATAGATACCGATATGTTGTGTATGTGTTTTCATTTACCTCTAAGAATTTTTTATTTTCCTCCTTGATGTCTTCTATAACCCATTGATCATTCAGTAACCTATTGTTCATCCTCCAAGTGATGCATGATTTTTCCTTCCTTCTTTTATCTTTGATTTTCAGTTTCATTCCATTATGATCAGATAAAATGACTGGTATATCTATACTCCTTTATATTGTCTAAGAGTTGCACTTTGACATAATATCTGATCTATTTTTGAGATGTATCCATGTGCTATGTTAAAAAAAAGTGTAACTGCTTGATGTTGGGTGGTATATTCTATATATGTCAATTAAGTCTAGGTTATTAATTGTGTTATTGAGTTCTATAGTTTCCTTATTCAACTTTTGTTTGAAAGATCTGTCCAGTAGTGACAGAGATGTGTTGAAGTCTCCCACGATTATTGTATGGTGGTCTATTAGACTCTTGAACTTGAGATTAGTTTGTTTGATGAACATAGCTGCACCATTGTTTGGGGCATATATATTTATGATTGCTATATCTTGTTGGTGTATTGTTCCCTTGAACAGTATGTAGTGTTCCACTTTATCGCTTTTGATTAACTGTGGTTCCTGCTTGTTTCCAAAGTCCATATGAGTGATATGATGTTTCCCAACCTTTCACCTTTATTCTATGTATGTCTTTTCCTAACAAATGCGTCTCCTGTAGTCAGAATATTGTTGGTTCTTGTTTTGTGATCCATTCTACTAGCCTGTGTCTCTTAATTGGTGAGTTTAAGCCAATAAGATTTATGGTTATTATTGAGATATGGGTTGTTCTTCCAGCCATATTTGTTTATTTATGTTACTAAACATGTTTTGTTTTCCTCTTTGATTATTTCCCCCCCTTTACTATACTACCTCCCACTGTTGGTTTTCATTGTTATTTTCCATTTCCTCTTCCTGTAATGTTTTGCCGAGGATGTTTTGAAGAGATGGTTTTCTAGCTGCAAATTCTTTTAACTTTTGTTTATCATGGAAGGTTTTAATTTCATCTTTCTTCCTGAAGCTTAATTTCGGTGGATTCACAATACTTGGTTGGAACACAGTTTTTTTCAGTGTTTGAAAAATCTTATTCCAGGATCTTCTAGCTTTCAGAGTCTGTGTTGAAAGATCAGCTGTTATCCTGATTGGTTTACCCCTAAAAATAGTCTGCTTCCTTTCTCTTGTAGCTTTTAAAATTCTCTCCTTTTTCTGTATGTTTGGCATCTTCATTATAATATGTCTAGGTGTGGATCTCTTATGATTTTGCACATTCAGCATCCTGTAGGCTTCTACGATTTGGGATTCTGTCTCATCCTTCAATTCTGGGAAGTTTTCCCATATTATTTTATTGAATACATTGCTCATTACTTTGGTTTGGACCTATATACCTTTCTTTTCAGGAGACTTCATTCCAAACACATTATTTTCGATTTCCATAATTATTTTAGAAGCAAAACTCACACACACTTCATGATAAACCATAACACTAATATTACCATTAGATGTATAACAGGTTGAAATGAATGTATGGATATCAATCTAAGATTCCCTGTATATTTTCAGATATCAATTCAATCCATTTTTTAAATTTGGAACCAGTTATATTATTTATTCACAGTAGGGTCTATTCATGCATTTTTTCTATATTCATATAACATATATTACACCTATTTGTAGCGCCAATACTAATTTATACGTCTTCAAAATATTGCTCCCAGAAATGGTGGAAGAAATACTCATGTCACCTGATCTACATATACATTTTATCACAGTAATATTCTGGACACAAAATACAAAGATCACACTGATGATTGCAACAAAGCCTAAATAGAAAGTGAGCATGGATTACTAAAAACATCCATGTCCAGGTTGCTTAATGCTCTCAAATGTCAATCCTATTGGTGACTACATATTTGTCTCTTCCTTAGATTATATATTCAACCTCAACCCTGTTGAAAATGTTTAATCCTATCACTCACTTTTTTATTTGTCTGATTTCCTAATGTCTCTATTGATATCTGCTTTCCTACATATTTTCCCCAGTTCATCAATGTGACTGACTCTTCACATGTGCTGATATTTACATTCACTCTCTACCCAAAACCCTATTGCTAAAGAACATTTGGTCCAAATCCTATACTCACTCTTCTTTCTAAACCTAACGACTATCTTCCTAATCCTACCGACTCTCACTTTTTGACTGGATGTTGTCTTCCACATTCAATTATCCAAGGCACAAGGTCCTATGCCATTGTATATCGATTTATCAGAGACATCTGTGCAGAACATAATTCAAAGCTAAGTATCCCAATCAAGGGCCCAATAGCCGTCTGGGCTTCAAATCTTACGTACATTTCGATATTCATACTTATATTTCACCTGTATATTCTTTTAAATATCGCAGATTCCCAATACCATTATTTATCCCAAAAATGATTTCTAACCCAAATCGAACCTCTTGTTAACTGTAACCATACACTGTTCCCTCAATTTAACTTTACAGAAGAGCATGGACAGAGTTGGTCTTACAATAGAGTAATGTAGGTGATCTTCCACCTGCTGAGGACCTCAGAGTTCCATGCAAAAACGATCCTTGGAGAAGTTGTACGCAGCTATGAAGGACATGATAGAGCAAAAGTCGTTTTACATGGCAAACAACCTGGAGAGGATAAAAGGATGTGTCTGAATCAGCCTCTCTCTTCTTAATGTAGAGAAGATGGACCAAAGCAGGCCTATGTGGAGAGATGTTCCCCGTTGCCAATGGTTGATATACCATTCTAACTTGTGAAAGTGTCACAGGAAGTAGAAGCAGCCTCAATCTCATGGGACCCTTTGAAGCAACTGTTAGAACAATGTGGTTGCCAGGGCAGTGACCTCATTCATTTCTTGAAGAAAGTAACTTCACCTCACTTACTTGGTGATGGAAATCTCTGAATTTGGGATCAAGGAAGCCAGGCACCCAGAGCCAGTGCCAGTCTCAGTCCCAGTGGGATCACTTGTTTCGTTTTACCAAGGACAGAGACAGTCTTTTTTGTTATCTACTGATGTGAAGATGGCCAAATGCCAGGAGAGCTCTGTAGAGGGGTCTTTTCTAAGAAAGCAGGTAGTCGCTCACAGTTGGCTCCTGACCACTTCACAGAGTTGGCCAAGGAGACCAGATCAGAGACAAGACAGGCCAATTCAGGGTAACATTCTATGGTCCACCAGTCAGAGGACACTCTGGATAGTCACAGACCTGTTAGGGGTAGGAAGTGCCTTTGTGGGTGTTGGTGTAAGTTTGTGGTTTTTACTCATGTTCTGAGAATAGGTAGGAAAGGCAATTTGTTTGCTATGGAGTGGAGTGCTTCTAGAAAGTCGTTTGACAAGGCGAGTGTTTCTATGTCTGTGTATCCCACTGTGTCCGTGTTTATAGACATGAGAAAAGAGAATGCATGAATGGATAAGTCCTGTCTAGTAGAAAGCTTCCCAGCATTCATCCTACCCAATTTATGAGTGGATTGCAGCTTGACTTATGGATGAGCAACCCCTACTATCCTCCTAAGTTCCTGTTTTCTTCCAGAATTCTGGCCACTATCCAGAATAGGCTCATGTTTTGTGTCCAACATATGTGCCACCTCCAAGCTCTGTGACATGACCATGTACTGGATAGCGGAATGGAATGGTGAGCATCTCATAAAACGCAGATATCAGTGTGACCAGGAAAGTCTCAGTGGAGAAACCCTGCTATGGGCCTTTTGCTTACCTATTGTTCTGTTGCCCTGAATGTAAGAAAATTCCTTGCCTCAGGCCACCCCTTTTTGAAGCCTGAAGAAAACAGTTTCCAAATGGCAATTAATGGGCATCACCTGTAGCTCTATGGTTAATTGCTTTGGAAAGGGATGTGTCTAAATCTGCCTCTTGGCCCTGTGTCAGGCTATGGATTAGATTCTCAGCACGTGATGGATCTAAAGTACGTTCCCATGTGTGTATCGAAAACCAAAATGGTAAAAATATCAGTCATTCTGAAAGAAGTCTCTTGCCTTCCTCTGTTAGGTTCCTGACCTCCATCAAGTGAGAATAGGGATCCTTTGGTTCAAATGAATTCTTCAAAGCCCTGCAGAGGCTAGACAACAGGTGCTGGGGTTTTCTTTTTACTCCAAATCACATAAAAAATCTATACCTGACAGTCAGTAGGCCTCAAATTGGAGAAGCAGAGCAGTATTAACGACAGGCTTATTTAATCACCCCAGGTTCACATGTAAGTGGTCCAGGCCACCCTAACTTTAGGCAAAAGAGGGGCAAGGGAGCATATTTTAGACACTGTCTTGGACTTCACCCATTATGTAAACCTTCAGCCAGAGGTTTTGATGAGTGTCTCAATGGAAGAAGATGTGGGGCATGTGGGAGTGTTTTGGTTTTAATTGTGGTCATTTGTGTGACGGTTGGAAGAGATGACATGGTCCACTTGGGCTTGAACTTCGGTGTGTTTCCCCTTAGAGACTGAGTTCTGGAACTGACCTCATACAAGTATTGCCATGAATTAAGTTGGGATTTTAGGAGGCCACACATGAGAGTCGCCATTGGAAACTGAGATCTAGGCTCAGGGTGGCTTTCCACACAGCACTGGGAATCTCAGATAGGATATCACATGATTTTTTTCTGAAAGTCTTGGCAGACATAGTTGAGAGTCAAAACAAACATGGAACTCATATTGTAGACGTCAATGGGCCTTAATTCACGTGACCATTTTGCCACTCTTTCGGATGACTTGCCTGGGAGAGTTCTCCAGAGCATTCATTGAAATGAGCTTCCTCATCATTTAATGGTTCCTGAAAGAATTGGAACCCACAGTGCCTCCAACATCATCCTTGAAAAATGGCTAGATAAATGCCATGAAATTTTTGAAATTCCCTTGACCAGGTGGCACGGGAGAACCTTTGGATGTACTGTTGCTGATCCTGAGTGTACCATACAGTGCCTTGATTGACTGGGTTTCATGAAAATGGTGTAGAACAGAGATGCCAGGAAGATGGAGCCTACTAAGTAGTGGACCTAGAGCAGTGGTGTACAGGTTTGTGATAAAATTTCTGTCCTGGGTCCTTGTGGATCTGCCGTTGACTTCCAAATGGCTTGTGGCTGACATGGTGCATCCTGAAGACTCTTATATGTAAAGGCATCTTTTTATAAGGAGAGGTTTAATGGGAATGTTCACAGTCACGTTATTATGGTCAAGGGGGCAAACTATGTGGGATAGAAGCCTGGTTGGTGCATTCTCCTGCAGACCCTGACGCACCACACGTGACAGAACTCCCTCCAGCTCTGTGTCCCTGGTGAGCTTCTTGTATTCCGTGAAGCAAATACCAAATTTCCAGTGCAGCACCAAGAAACACCATGAAATGTGGAGGATGACCAAATGGATTCACAGTCAACATGTGGATACACTTAGCCCCCCGTGGCAACAGTTTACCTACAAAGAGAGAATTCAGCACTGTTGCCTCATGTTCATTGGAAAATAAGAAACCATATCCTCCAGGTCACAGAGAATCAGACCTAGCTTTGATAGTCTCACTAGAAAGAAAGCTAAAGCTCCTGACAACAACATATATTTCAAGTGCCCAACCTCAGAGGCAGTTTATCAAGAAGTCTTTAGGCAGGCAGAGGTCCATGTTTGTGGAGTGTTTATCCTGTCCTTTACTTTTGGAAATTCCTCTACCATATCCAAGGTTGTGAACTCCGGAGAATTTTCCATTGCAGATATGTATTCAAAGATTTTCTAACTCTTCTCCTCTAATTGTGTCTTACTTGGGTCGAAGGTGATGTCTAGGCATTGTTCTGCATGAGAGTGGGAAGATTTTTGTGTAGCACATATTTGCATACACATTAGATTCATTTCTTATTTTCCATTCGAAATACTGAATCCCTGACACTAACCCACACCCTTCTAGACTCTGACTACTAATCCTAATATGTTGGAGGCAAATAACCCAAACACTATAGAAATACAAGCACTTCAGGTGAGTCATAGTGTATAGTTGGACTGGCTCTTTGCATGGTTTTGTGGTATGTGTTACAAATCTAGTGAATTTTTAATTTAAATTGTTCTCCATTGATTTTAAAGTTAACTTATGTGTGAATTCCTGTCTCCATTTCTCTGGAGCCTATTTAGCACATGTATTTTTATATGCACATATAGATTCCAACTTGGTATCACTTGTACATTTTTGTGAGGTGGCTGACTTGGCAGAAACAAATTGTGAGAAGAGATCACACCTCCTAAACGCTTTTGGAACTGAAAATTCAACCTATCGGGGAGCTTCCTAGTTGAACAACATTATACATAAATCCATGTTCAGTAAAATGAATACATTTGAATCTGTGGATTATATATATTTCCTGATGAATTTTGATTGGCGTATATATTGCTACTTTTTAATGTGTCTGTGTGTGTTTTTGTGTATATATATATATATATATATATATATATATATATATATATACTCTCCTGACTTTTCAAAATATGTAATATATGTGTCATATATACACTCCCTAAACTCATTCATGTTAATCAATGTGGATTTATAATCAAATTTTCACAAGATTATGCTCAGATATATTCATCCACCTGAAATATATATTTGTTTCCTAGTACGGAAAACTAACTTTATTAAATGTCCCTTACAATCCTATTGTTTCTACAGTAACTGACCCAGTTTAACATCAATGCAAGTAGATTTCTATGGGACATCATGTGTATTTTGACGTTCATTTTCATTAAATACTGTTACATTACTATTTCTTCAGTTTTTGCACATCATAGGATATATATTTCATCCACAAGTTAGGAAATTAATAGGCTTTTGTTATACTTACAATCACTTCCTGCTTCAGAACACATGTATTCCTCTACGCTTCTTGACTCATCTTTTCATGAGACTTCTTTCCAAACACATTATTTTCCATTTCCATAATCATTTTTGAAGCAAAACTCACACACCCTTCATGATAAAACATAACCCTAATATTACCATTAGATGTATAACTCGATGGAATGAATGATTGTATATCAATATAAGATTTCTTATATATTTTCAGATATCAATTCAATCCATTATTTAATGTTGAAACAGTTCTACTATTTATTCACAATATTGTCAATTCATCCATTACTTCTATATTCATAGACACAGGGTACAACTTTTGTACCCCCAATACTAATTTATACGTCTTCAAAATTTTGCTCCCAGAAATGATAGAAGAAATACTCATTTCACCTGATCTACATATACATTTTATCACAGTAATATTCAGATCACAAAATGTAAAGGTCACACTTATGATTGTACCAAAGCCTAAATGGAAAGCGATCCTGGATTACTAAAAACATCCATGTCCAGGTTGCCTAATGCTCTCAAATGTCAATCCTATTGGTGACTACATATTTGTTTCTTCCTAAGATTATATATTGAAACTCACCCCTGTTGATAATGTCTAATCCTATCACTCACTTTATACTTTGCCTGATTTCGTAATGTCTCTATTGATATCTGCTTTCCTACATCTTTTATCCAGTTCATCATTGTGACTGACTCTTCACATGTCCTGACATTTACATTCACTCTCCTACCGAAACCCTATTGCTAAAGAACTTTTGTTCCAAATCCTATACTCACTCTTCTTCCTAATCGTACCAGCTATATTTCTAATCCTACCGACTATCCCTTTCTGAATGGATGTTCTCTTCTACATTCAATCATCTAAGTGAAGGTCAGGCGAGCATCCGAGTAAGAGTCCACCAGGAGAATATATCATGAAACAGCAAAGGGTTTATTGGGGGTCCAGCATACTGGTGCTCAGAGCTCACTTGAATAGAGCAGAGAGCCCTGAGAACAGCTTAAGCAGAGCTTATATACTTTCCTTTGTGAGGGCAGGGAGGGAAGTTTATTGATGGGTCAGGACAAGTGGGCAGTTTGCGTGCAACCGGGTGAGGGAGTCCATTCTGCAGTTTGGCAGTTGGGGACAGCACATCCTGGGAACAAGATTAGCAAACATTTCTCAAGAATTCAACAGTGTTTTGTTAAGCGTACAGAAAAAAAGGAAGTGACAAGTGCCTATTTTATTAACCTTTCATTTCCCACGTATTCTTCTGGCTATATTTAATCAGAAAAGTGATCATTGGGGGG
Source organism: Callospermophilus lateralis (assembly GCF_048772815.1). Taxonomy (NCBI): domain Eukaryota; kingdom Metazoa; phylum Chordata; class Mammalia; order Rodentia; family Sciuridae; genus Callospermophilus; species Callospermophilus lateralis. Next base: position 1,462,407 of record NC_135319.1, on the reverse strand, counting down.
ATTTCACATTCTATGTCTGCTAGTGGGGTATTACCATAATTTTAACTTGTCCAATTTGAGCTTGGTTAAAAGAATTTACACGGTTTAGCAAACAGGGTTTTATAGTTAGCAATAATATGAGCATTATTATTGGACTGGCCATGGTTGATAAATTTGTAGTTAACAAGGGGGACTGTGTGAACCAAGACTCAAACCACCGTTTTTGGGCCTCTCTCTCTCGTTGACACTGTTCAAGGCTTTTTTTAATTTACTCATAGATTTTTTTTACAACTCCACTGTGGTCGGCATAAACACAACATTCTTTCATCAATGCAGAACAAAGGACCCCTTCTCTCATGAAGAGGAGGATCAACCCTCGACTGTTCTGTAAAACAACTTCAGAGAGAGAGGTTAAAGATTCCTGCAAAGCTGTGATAGAGGTTTCTAATATCTTTAACTTTTGGTCTATTGCTGCTTCTAATTAGGTCATTTGTTGTGTTCCATGGACCAAGGCAGTGGTTCTTGTGTCCACCTGTGCAGCAACTCCTATTCATAATAGGATGGCTAAAGTGAGGGATATATGTTCCCAGTGGAACCGGGTTTTTGGGCCCCTATTTGATCTTCAAATGAACCTGCGTCATGACAAAGCACTCTGGGAAACATTTGCACCATTACACAATTAATCACATCTGTTGACAATTTTATGAAAACATAAACAATGTTTAAGTATATAGAATTATACTGTTTTAGGGAAGGACAAGGCAAGGCACCTAAGATAGTACCAAAGACAGGGAGACAGTCCTATTTGTTTGCAAACGAATTCAGAGAGCATTACTTCTGTTGTAATCAACTAATCCCCTGAAACCCAAGTTTAGGTAGTTTCAGAATTTTGTACCCAACATGTAAGGGAAGGGGCTCAGAAGTTCACAGTCTGCAGAAGTTCACAGAAGGCAGTTTTTTTCTGTTTTTGCCTCTGTTCTGGGCAAGTTAACTTTTCAAGGACACCTGGGTGAGAGAGAGCTTTTTCTCCCCTTTATATTTTCCCCCTGCCAGCTGTTACCATGGAGCCCATTTGGTAACATCTTTATCATTGAAATCAATCCATCTCTGTGAAGCCCCAGCTCAAGGCCAGAGGCCTTGTTCACATATTTTGTGAAAAACTAGTAAGGAGGTGTCTAGCTTAGCAGTGCTGATTGTTTTAGCCAGTGGCTAAGTAGAACAGGGCAACATCAAAATAGGAAGTTTATCTACTCTGAACTCTTATATAGGGACTCTTTTGCTAAAAGTCCTAAAGTCAGCCATGGTAAAGACTTCTGTAGAAGGTCAGTAAAGACTTTTCTGTGGGCCTGGTACAGAGGAGGAAGACGGGGAAGGTGTGGCTGTGAGCAGCTCCGTTGATCTGAATGAGGGAGGAGAGATGTAAAAGAATAATGGGAAACGGGTTTGGGATTTTCCTAGCAACAAAAAGTTGAGCAGTAGAACAGGTAGAGCAGAGGGAAAGACGGGAGTTAGTATCTCTAAAAAACTGTGAGGGACTTTAAATTCTTAGTTACCTGTTTTCAATGATGACAAAGAAACTTTAAAGACCATTTACATTTCTTCTTGGATAGGGGTCTGAGGGTTCTCCTCAGCTGGTTGAGCTTTGGGTTAGCTGGTAATAGGACCTGGTGGGACCCGGTGCAGGCACTGACAGGAGAAGAGAGGAGTGAGTGGGTGGAGGTGTACCTATGTACCTGCTACCTCAGCAAGATAATTGGTGGAGGTTTCGGTTTTTGATGTAGAAATTGGAGGGGAGAAATCATGTGGCTGAGGTGGGAGTGACATCAGAGGGTCTGGAGCAGAAGGCTGCGTGTGAGGATCTATTAAAGAAGCATAGTTCAGGATGTGAGCAAAGCAGTGAAAAGGCCTCCACATAGGGGAATCACCTTTCACCTTTTTGAGCACTTGCAGAAGTTAAAAAGGTCATGCAGATTTGAGGATCAAGAGACCCCTCTGTCGGCCATTGGTTTTGGTTATCTAATTGGTAATACGGCCAATGCTTTGTACAGAATTTGATTAGGAGTTTGGGTTCCATCAGGCACTCCCTGTATGCTCACATCCCCATGACTTACAGAAGAAGTCGGCTATCCCCTAACACAGCCGTGATTGTTTGAGTCTTTGATAGTCCCCCGGGCAAACAGTAATCTAGGCTAGCCAACCTGCATCTGGCTCGCATGTCCCTACATCCATAATGATTGTTTCCATTATATATGGTGTGGAAGGGATTTAATGGAATTTTAGTAGGATCCTCTTCATCAGGGATATCCCAATAGGACAGACCTATACCCAGCTGACAAATGTCTGGGTGGAGAGATGGCCACCAGGTCCCTAAGTGGGCTGTATGCAAGATAGACCATACTTCTTTTCCAGTAGGTTTGTGATCAGCCATCGCTTCTGAATGGGCTGATGAGGGTTAGGACTACTGGTGGTCAAGGGGAGAGTCTATAGCCTTATCCACATGGCGAGTACACAATTTGAAAGTTTTACCAGTCTTTTCCAGTTTCCAGCCAGAGTCTGGACTGGGCGCAGGTTTGAGATGAGAGATATGGATCTAGGAATTGATTCTGTCTACCTTTACTGCTGTAGGTGTTTTAAGTAGCACTTGGTATGGTCCTTTCCAGCGGGGTTCCAGGGATGACACCTGATGTCGTCTTATGTAGATTAAGTCTCTTACTTGATATCAATGTGGAGTCCCCTCGTCCCCAGTTTGGTAGGCAGTGGTCATCTGTTTTCACAGGTATCCCTTAGTTCTTTCAAGAGCTTTAAGTCTGTCAAGCAAGGGGGTTTGGAAGGGATCGTTAGGTCTTAGAGAGTTGGGGTTAGGTCCCATACTGGAGGAGGGGCACCATAGAGAATTTCATAGGGGGTGAGGTTACACAAAGAAACAGAGGGAGTATTTCTTGCATGAAACAGTGCATAAGGCAGGAGCATAGACCAAACTTATATGCCAGTCTCTAAGCTTAATTTCGTTATGGTCTCTTTAATGGTTCTATTCATTCTTTCTACCTGTCCTGAACTCGGTGGTCTCTAAGCACAATGTAACTTCCAATTAATCCCCAGAGTCCTGGCAAACCCCTTACTTACCTGGGCCACAAACGCCGGTGCATTATCAGACCCTATTACTTTAGGGAGGCCGTTTCTTGGAAAAATATCTTCCAGGATCTTCCTGACCACCATTTGCGCTGTTTCTTTTTTTCTTTATCTTTTTTATTTTATTTTTTTTTCTGGGGAAGGCTTCAATCCATCCTGAAAATGTATCTACAAAGACTAGGAGATATTTAAGTCCATAACTTGCTGGCTCAATTTTAGTAATGTCCACTTCCCAGAATTGTCCTGGTCTGGCTCCTCGTAGGTGCTTTCCTGCAGAAAGCTTGGAAGGGTAAGGATTAACCAATTGATGAACCCGACAGGCTTTTCTTACCCATTCAGTTATTTCCTTTCACTGTGAGTCAGTTAGTGGAAAACTCTGTTCTTGATCCTTCAGGAATGAAGGCAATTTCTTTGAACCATGGTGAGTAAGTTGATGTACATTTTCTACTGTCATTTTAAGAGCCATTACTATAGGAGTTTTTACTGAGTTTTTAGAAATTCCACTTGGATGCCTTAAGGGATAAAAGTTATTTTGGCCTGGAGCTTGGTGAGCAGATCTCTGCCCATCAATGGGGCCGGGCATTCTTGGATTACTAGGAAGGAGTGATGGATTTATCTTTTCCCCTGGTCCATGGTCCTCTTAGTTGTCCAAGCCCGATATTTACTGCCATTAGCCCCTTGAATTAGAGACCTTTTATTTGAAAGAGAGCCCAATGGGGCCTCAAGGGCTGAGTATAATGCCCCTGTATCTACTTAAAAGTTTATTGGGGTTCTCTCTACTTCAAAAGTTACCCTGATCTCTGTGAGGGGATCTGAGCCCCGAAGTTCTTAGTCATCCTCCAGAGTCAGAATGGCTGGCTGGCATGGCTGTCTCTTTCTAGGGTACTCTTTGACCCAGTGTCCTTTTTCTTTACAGTAGGCACATTGATCTGAGGCCACGGGTGGCCTCTAGTGTGGGCCCAGGTATTCCTTCCTGTCTCCATGTTTCTTATTTCTGGCCTATTTGTTGTTGTGACCAGGGCCTTAGTCAATGCCTTAGTATGTCTTGTTTCTTTTATCCTTCCTTTGCTCCCTTCTCTTTCTCAGTTTCTCTCTTATAGTATACCTTCTTGGCTTCTCTGACTAAATCTCTCAAAGTCATATCTTGTAATCCATCTAAGCATTGTAACTTTCTTTTAATATCCAGGGCAGCTTGCCAAATAAAGGCCATCATGTGTATGCATTTTGATCCTCTGCCTGAGAATCGAAAGGAATATATCTCCTATATGCCTCCATAATTTTCTCTAGAAACATAGAGGGAGATTCATCAGGCCCTTGAATAATCTCTCTTACCTTGGCCAAATTAGTTGGTCACCTAGCAGCCACTAAGATACCCGCAATTAGAGTCCAGAAATAAGTGGGACAAATGCTCCCTACCTTCAAAGGTGTTGGGGTCCCAGTTGGATTGGTTCAAGGGAAAGCTGGGTTGAATATGTTGGGAAGTTGTGTCGGTCACACATTTGGTCCAAGAATTTTTTTTCTAGCATCCAGTAGGATTCTCTTTTGTTCCTCTGTAATGAGGAGAGTCCCTAGGTGTTGTTGGCAGTCATCCCAGTTAGGCTGGTGTGAAAACATCAATGACTCAACCACACCTGAGAGCCAGGTGGGGTCCTCGGTAAAAGGGGGATTGTTATTTTTCCAGTTATACATGTCTGAAGAGGAGAAAGGCCAATACTGGTAGTCTTGCATTTTTCCCCCAAGGATGTCGTCAATCACTGGCCCATAGGGACGGAGGGGGAGCATCCGGGCAGTTCCTGCGTTTTCAAATATTCACCGCCGGTGAGTTTCTTTAGCCGGACCAGTTTCCTCCAGGGGAGGAGCAGCTGTGTGTGCCACAGGGGAGTTATCTGGAGGGCGCTGGACTGGCTTAGCTTCCTCCAATGGTGGAGAGGCAGAGTCAGCAGCAGGGGAATCACTAAGAGGGTGTTGGGGATTGGGGTACGAGGGCAGGAGATAAGGAGGGAGAGGAGAGTCCAGTACAGTTAAATCTTGTGACTCAGGGAGAACAGAGGGTAGAGGAGGAGGAGGAGCAGAAGGTTTGAGAGATCATGGGGGAAGGAGTAGGAGCGGGGGCAGAGGCAAAGTAAGGCTTCACCCATGGAGGAGGAGATTTGCAGAGGTCCATTCAAGTTAAGATATATGGCTGTTGATCTGGATGGCTATGTTTCCCTGGCTGAAAGACAATATCTCTGACTTTTTAAATTAGTGGGAAGTAGAAAGATTCTTCTAGGGGCCATCTGAATCCAAAGGTGGACCATTCTGAGGCACAGAGATTCTGCTAGGTCCAGGGTTTTACTGAAAAAGAAAAATTCTGAGCACTTAAGTGTACTTTGGTAAAGTGATCAAGAGTCAGGGACAGAGGCATTGAAGTGCTCTGTCCCATAATGAAAGATACACAAACAGTAAAAGCAACGACACACGACACAGACAAGACAAGAAAATAAAGACAGGCAATGGACGTCCAACACTGAGACCAGGACTGAGTAGCCGGCAAAACCCGATGGGCTGGCAATACCGAATCTGAAACAAAATATCACTGAGTCAAGGAGACTATTGTTCCTCGATTTCTAGAATCCTCTGGGGCATCCCCCAGGGACGTGGCCTGTGGCTCTGTGACACGTCTGTCAGCCACCATCAGAGAGAGCTCACACTTTTCATCGACAGCAATTTTGCCAAGCCCTAACCTGATACCTGAAACCAGAAAGAGGCACCTTACATACCCCAAGAGGAGCCTGTTGTGGTCTCTCATCCACCACTGCCAGATCTCGGTGGACCTCCATATGTAAAGGTCGGGCGAGCGTCGGGGGAAGAGACCACCGAGAGACTGTCTCATGCAAGAGCAAAGGGTTTATTGGGGGTCCAGCATGCTGGGGCTCAGAGCTCACTTGAATAGAGCAGAGAGCCCTGAGAACAGGTAAAGCAGAGCTTATATACTTTCCTTGGAGAGGGCAAGGAGGGAAGTTTATTGATAGGTCCGGGCGAGTGAGCTGTTTGCGTGCAAAGGAGCGAGGGAGTACATTCTGCAGTTTGGCAGTTGGGGTCAGCACTTTCTGGGAACAAGATTAGCAAACAGTTCTCAAGATTTCAACAGTGTTTTATTAAGCATACAGGAAAACAGGAAGTGACAAGTACCTATTTTATTAAACTTTCACTACCGAACATAATTTGCCAGTTTTCCTATTGTCTCTATTGATATCTGCTTTCCTACATATTTTCCCCAGTTCATCATTGTGACTGATTCTTCACATGTTCGGACATTTACATTCACTCTATACAAGAAACCCTGTAGCTAAATAAATTTTGGTCCAAATACTATACTCACTCTCCTTTCTAAACCTACCGACTATCTTCCTAATCCTACCGACTATCCCTATTTGACTGGAAGTTCTCTTTGACAATCAATCATCCAAGGTAAAAGGTCCTATGCAATTGTATATTGATTTATCTGAAACATCAATGCAGAAAATAAAACAAAGCTATGTATCACAATCAAGGGCCCAATGGCCTTCTGGTCTTCAATTCTTACCTAGATTTCTGTTTTCATACTTATATTTCAGCTACATATTCTTGTAATTATCACAGGTTCCCAATACCATTACTCATCCAGCAGAATGATTCCTAATCCAAATCAAACCTGTTATTAACCGTAACCATACACTGTTCCCTCAATCTAACGTTACAGAAGAGCAGGGGCAGTGTTTGTCCTACAATACAGGAATGTAGGGGATGTTCTAACTTCCGAGAATCTCAAAGGTCCATGCAAAAATGATCCCTGGAGAAGCTGTAGGTAACTATGAAGGAACTGAGAGAGAAAAAGTCATCTTCCATTGGAAACAACCTGGTCAGGATGAAGGGATGTGTCTGAATCAGCCACTCTCTTCTTAATGTAGAGAAGAAGGACCAAACCAGGCCTGTGTGGAGAGCTGTTCCTGGTTGCCTATGGTTCATATACCATTCTAACTTGTGAAAGTGTCACAGGAAGTAGGGGTAGCCTCCATTTCATGGTGCTCTTCGAAGAAACTGTTAGGACAACATGGTTGCCAAGGCAGTGACCTCATTCAGTTCCTGATGGAAGTGACCTCACCTCATCTCCTTGGTGATGGAAACCTCTGAACTTGGGATCCAGGAAGCTAGGCACCCAAATCCAGTCCCATTCCAAGTCCCAGTGGTCTCACTTCTTTGGATTTACCAAGGACAGAGTCAGTCTTTCTTATTACCTACTGATGTGTTCATGGCCAAATGCCAGGAAAGCTCTGAAGAGTGCCCTTTCCTGAGAAAGCTGGTATTGGCTCACCGCTGGCTCCTGACAACTTCAAAGAGTTGGCAAAGGAAACCAGATCTGAGACAGGACAGGCCATTTCGGGGGAACGTTGTATGGCCCACCAGTCAGAGGACACACCAGATAGTCAGACACCTACTTGGGAAAAGGAGGTGCTTTTGTGGGTGTGGGTGTGTGTTTGTGGTTTTGTCTCATGTTCTGAAAATAGGTAGGAAAGGTGGTTTGTGTGGTTTGGAGTGAACTGTTTCTAATAAGTGATTTGACAAGGCGACTGTTTCTATGTCTGTGTATCCCAATGTGTCCGTGGTTGTAGACATTCGAAAAGAGAATGCATAAATGGATGTGTTCTGTCTAGTAGAAAGCATCCCAGCATTCATTCTGCCCAATTTATAAATGCAATGCAGCTTGCCTTATCGATGGGCAACACCTGCTACTTTCCTAAGTTGCTGTTTTCTTCCTGAATTCTGGCCACTCTCCAGAATAGGCTCAAGGTTTTTTGTCCATGATATGTACCACCTCCAAGCTCTGTGACATGGCATGTACTGTAAAGCTGAAAAAATAGAGAGCATCTCAGAAAACTCAGATATCACTGTGACCAGTAAGTCTCAGTGGAGAAACCCTGCTTTGGGCCTTTTGCTTACCTTTTGTTCTGTTTCCATGTATGTCAGGAAAGTCTTTGCCTCAGACCACACCTTTGTGAAGCCTGAAAAAAACATTTTTCAAATTGAAATGAATGGGCCTCACCTGTGGCTCTTTGCTTAATTGCTTTGGAAAGGGATGTGTCTGAATCAGCCTCTTGGCGCTGTGTGAGGCTGTGGCTTAGATTCTCAGCACCTGATGGATCTAAGGAAAGATCTCATGTGTGCATTCAAAACCAAAATGGCCAAAAGAGCAGTCATTGTGGATGAAGTCTCTCGCCTTCCTCTGTAAGGTCCCTGCCCTCCATCAAGTGAGAATAGGGATCCTTTGTTTTAAATTAGTTCTTCAAATCCCTGCAGAAGCTAGCCCATAGGTGCTTGGGTTTTCTCATGACTCCAATTCACATAAAGAACCTAAACCCCATAGTCATTAGTCCTCGATTTGGAAAAGTGGAGCAGTATTAACTGCAGGTCTTTTTGATCACTCCTGTTTTACAGAAAGGATGTCCAGGGCACTCTGACTTTAGGCAAATGAGGGGCAAGGGAGCTTATTTTGGACACTGCCTTGGGCTGCGTCCTTCATGGGAAACTCCAGCCAGAGATTAAGATGAGTGTCTATATAGAATAAGATGAGGGTCATGTTGGAGTGTTTTGGTTTTAATTGTGGTCATTTGTGTGGGGGTAGGAAGAGATGAGTGGTTCAACATGGGCTTGAACTCTGGTGTGATTCCCCTTAGAGACTGATGTCTGGATCTGACCTCAGAGAAGTATTGCCATAAATTTTTTTGGGATTTTAGGAGACCACACATGAGAGTCACCCTTGGAAACTGAGATATAGGCCCAGGGTGGCTTTCCACAGAGCACTGAGAATCTCAGCCAGCATATCACATGATTTTATTCTGAAAGACTCGGCAGCCATAGTTTCGAGTCAAAACACACATAGACCTCACATTGTAAAACTCAATGGGCCTGGCTTCTTGTGACCTTTTGGCCACTCTTTGGGAAGCCTTGCCTATGAGAGATCTCCAGGTCTTTCATTGAAATGAGCTTACTCAGCATTTAATGGTTCCTGAATGAATTGAAACCGACAGTGCCTCCAACTTCAACCTTGAAAAGTGGATAGATATATCTCATAATTTTTTTTTAAATTCCTATGACCAGTTGGCACTGGAGAAACTTGGATATCCTGTTGCTGATCATAAGTATACCAGACAGTGCCTTGATTGACTGGGTTTGATGAAAATTATGTGGAACAGAGATGTCAGTAAGTTGGAGCGTGCTGAGTAGTGGGCCTAGACCAGAAGTGTGCAGGTGTGTCATAAAACATCTGTGTTGTGGCCATGTGAATCTCCCATTGCCTTCCAAATTGCTTGTGACTGACTTGGTGCAGGCAGCAGACCCTTGTATAAAAAGGCATCTTGTTATATGGAGAGGATTAAGGGCAATGTTCAGAATCAGTTTGCTATGGTCAAGGGGGCAAGCTATGTGGGATATAAGCATGGTTGGTGCATTCTCCTGCAGACCCTGACCCACAACACATGACAGAACTCCCTCCAGCACTTTTTCCCAGTTCAACTCCTTTTATTTCATGAAGCAAATATGAAACTTCCAGTGCAGCATCAAGAAACACCACGAAAAGTACAGGATGATCAAATGGCTTCACAGTCCAAATGGGGAGACACTTAGGCCCCAGCAGCCACAGTTTACCAACAAAGAGAGAATTCAACACTGCTGCCTCATGTTCATTGGTAAATAAGAAACCATGTCCTCCAGGTCACGTAGATGCAGACCTAGCTCTGAAGGTCTCACTACAAAGGAAGCTAAAGCTCCTGACAATAACATATATTTCAAGTGCCCAACCTCAGAGGCAGTTTCCCCAGAAGTCTTTAGGCCAGCAGAGCTCCATGTTTGTGGAGTGTTTACCCTGTCCCTTACTTTTGGAAAGTCCTCTACCAACTCCAAGGTTGTGAAATTCTGAGCATATTCCATTCCTGATATGTATTCACAGATTTTCTATCTCTTCTCCTCTAAATGTGTCTTTTTTGGGGTGAAGGTAATGTCAATGCATGGCTCTGGATGAGAGTGGGAAGATTTTTGTGTAGCACATATTTCCATACACATTGATACATTTTTTTTTTTATTTTCCATTAGAAATACTGAATTCCTGACACTAACACAAAACCTACTAGACTCTGACTACTAATCCTAATATGATGGAGAAAAATAAACCAAACTGAATAGAAATACAAGCAGTTCAGAGGAGGCATGGTGTATAGTTGAACTTGCCTTTTGCATGATAAATTGTATGTGTTATAAATGTAGCTAATTTTGAATTGAAAAAGATCTCCATCTGTTTTCAAAGTTAACAAATATGTGAGTTCCTGTCTCCCTTTCTCTGTATCCTATTCAGTACATGTATTTTTATATGCACATATAGAATCCTACCTGGTATCACACGTATACTATTGTGAGATGGCTGACTTGGCAGATACAAATTGTGAGAAGAGAAAACTCCTCCTAAACGCTGTTGGAACTGAAAATTCAACCTATTTTTGAACTTCCTAGAAAAACAGTATCATTCAAATCCATGTTGAGTAAAATAAATATTTTTGCATCTGTGGATGATATATATTTCATGATGAATTTCGTTTGGCACATATATTGCTACTTTTCAATGCCTGTGTTTGTGTTGTGTGTATATATATATATATATATATATATATATATATATATATATATATATATATACTCTCCAGATTTCTCAAAATATTATATATATGTGTCTTATATACACTCCCTAAATTCATTCATATTCATGTATGTGGATTTATAATCAACTTTTCACAAGATTATTCTCAGAAATATTCATCCACCTGAAATTCATTTTATCTTCCTAGTACTGAAAACTAACTTCAGTGAATGGTGCATACAAATCCTAATAATTCTACAGTACCTGACCCAGTTTAACATCAATGCAAGTAGATTCCTATGGGACATGATGTGTATTTTGACGTTCATTTTTATTCAACACTGGTACATTACTATTTCTTCAGGATTGCACATGAGAGGATATATATTTCACCACAAGTTCACAAATTTATAGATATTTGTTTCACTTTCAATCACTTCCTGCTTCAGAACACATGTATTCCTCCATGATTCTTGACTGGTCTTTTCATGAGATTTCATTTCAAACACCTTATTTTTATTTTCATAATCGGTATTGAAGCAAAATACACACACACTTCATGATAAACCATTACCCAAATATTACCATTAGATGTATAACTGGTTGGGATGAATGTATGTATATCAATATAAGATTCCCTGTATATTTTCAGATATCAATTCAAACCGTTATTTAAAGATGGAACCAGTTATATAATTGATTCACAGTATGTTCTATTCATGAATTATCTCTATATTCATAGACACAGGGTACACCTATTTGTACCCCCCATACTAATTTATACATCTTCAAAATATTGCTCTCAGAATTGTTGGAAGAAATACTCATGTCACCTGATCTACATATATATTTTATCACAGTAATATTCTGGACACAAAATGCAAATGTCACACTTATGATTGTACCAAAGCCTAAATGGAAAGTGAATATGGATTGATAAAAACATCCATTTCCAGGTTGCCTAATGCTCTCAAATGTCAATGCTATTGGTGACTACATATTTGTTTCTTCCTAAGATTATATATTGAAACTCAACCCGTTTGAAAATGAATAATCCTATCACTCACTTTATACTTTGCCTGATTTCATAATGTTGCTATTGATATCTGCTTTCCTATATATTTTTCCCAGTTCATAATTGTGACTGACTCTTCACATGTGTTGACATTTACCTTCATTCTCTACCCGAAACCCTATTGATAAAGAACTTTTTGTCCAAATCCTAAACTCACTCTTCTTCCTAATCCTACCGACTATCATCCTAATCCAATAGACTATCCTTTTTGACTGAATGTTATCTTCTACATTCAATCAACCAAGGTACAAGGTCCTATGCCATTGTATATTGATTAATCTGAAGTATCACAATCAAGGGCCCAATCCCCTTCTGGGCTTCAAATCTTAAATAGATTTCTGTTTTCATACATATATTTCACCTCTATATTCTTATAAATATCGCAGGTTTCCAATACCATTATTCATTCAGCCGAATGATTCCTAACCCAAATCGAACATGTTATTAACTCTAACCCTACACTGTTTCCTCAATCAAACTTTACTGAAGCACAGGGACAGAGTTGGTCTTATAATACAGGAAAGTAGGGGGTCTTCCACCTGCTGAGAACCTCAAAGGTCCGTGCAGAAATGAAATCTGGAGAAGATGTAGGAACCTATGAAGGACCTGAGAAAGCAAAAGACATCTTCAATAGCAAACAACCCTGTCAGGATCAAGGGTTGTGTCTGAATCAGCCTCTCTCTTTCTATTGTAGAGAAGATGGACCAAACCGGACCTGTGTGGAGAGCTGTTCCTGGGTTCCTAAGGTTGATGTACCATTCTAACTTGTGAAAGTGTCACAGGATGTAGGGGCAGCGTCCATCTAATGATACCCTTGGAAGCAACTGTTGGGACAAAGTGGTTGCCAAGGCAGTGACCTCATTCAGTTCCTGAAGGAAGTGACCTACCTCACTTCCTTGGTGATGCAACTCTCTGAACTTGGGATCCAGGAAGCCAGACACCCAAAAGCAGTCCCAGTCCCAACCCAGTGGTCTCACTTGCTTGGATTTACCAAGGACAGAGTCAGTCTTTCTTGTTACCTACTCATGTGAGGATGGCCAAATGCCAGGAAAGCTTAAGAGAGGCCATTCCTGAGAAAGCACGTAGTGGCTCACCGCTGGCTCCTGACAACTTCACAGAGTTGACCAAGGAGTCCAGATCTGAGACAGGACAGGCCATGTTGTGGGAACATAATATGGCCCACCTGTCAGAGGACAGTCCGGATAGTCACAGACCTACTTGGGAGAAGGAGGTGCCTTTGTGGGTTTGGGTGTGTTTTTGTGGTTTTGTCTCATGTTCTGAGAATAGGTAGGAAAGGCGGTTTGTTTGGTTTGGAGTGAACTGTTTCTAGTAAGCCGTTTGACAAGGCGAGTGTTTCTCTGTCTGTGTTTCCCACTGTGTCCGTTGTTTTAGACATTAGAAAAGAGAATGCATCATTGGATGTGTCCTGTCTAGTAGAAAGCTTCCCATCATTCATCCTGCCCAATTTATGAATGGACTGTGGCTTGCCTTATTGAAAGGCAACACCTGCTATCTTCCTAAGTTCCTGTTTTCTTCCTGAATTCTGGCCACTCTCCAGAATAGGCTCATGGTTTTGTGTCTATGATATGTACCACATCCAAGCTCTGTGACATGGCCATGTACTGGATAGCTGAAGGGAATGGCAAACATCTCACAAAACTCAGATATCAGTGTGACAAGTAAAATCTCAGTGGAGAAACCCTGCTTTGGGCCTTTTTCTTACCTATTATTCTGTTGCCTAAATGTCAGGAATGTCTTGGCCTCAGGCCACCCCTTTGTGATGCCTGAAGAAAACAGTTTTCAAATGGAAATGAATGGGCATCACCTGTGGCTAATTGCTTAATTGCATTGAAAAGAGATGTGTCTCAATCAGCCTCTTGCCCTGTTTGAGGATGCAGCTTAAAATCTCAGCAACTGATGGATCTAGAAAAGTTCCCATGTATGCATCTAAAATCAAAATTGCCAAAAGAGCACTCATTTTGGATGAAGTCTCTCGCCTTCCTCTCTAAGGTTTCTGACCTCCACCAAGTGAGAATAGGGATCCTTTGGGTCAAATGAGATATTCAAAGCCCTGCAGAGGTGCTTGAGTTTTCTCATGACTCCAAATCACATTAAGAATATATACCTGACAGGCAGTATGCCCCAAATTTTAGAAGCAGAGCAGTATTAATGGCAGGACTATTTGATCACTCCTTTTTCACAGGAAGGTTGTCCAGGCCACCCTGACTTTAGGCAAATGAGGGGCAAGGGAGCTTATTTTGGACACTGTCTTGAGCTTCGCCCCTCATGGAAACCTCCAGCCAGGGGTTATGATGAGTTTATATATGCAAGAAGATGAGGGTCATGTGGGAGTGCTTTAGTTTTAACTGTGGTCATTTTTGTGGCGGTTGGAAGAGATGACTGGGTCCACCTGGACTTGAACTCTGGTGTCAATCCTTTTAGAGACTGAGTTCTGGAACTTAACTCAGAGAAGCATGGCCATGAATTATGTTGGGATATTAAGAGGCCAGGCATGAGAGTCTCCCTTGGAATCTGAGATCAATGCCCAGGTTTACTATCCACAGAGCACTGGGAATATCTGCCAGCATATCACATGATTTTATTCTGAAAAACTTGGCAGAAATAGTTGAGAGTCTAAACACACATGGACCTCACATTGTAGACCTCAATGGGCCTGGCTTCATATGACCTCTTGGCCACTCTTTGGGAAGCCTTACCTGTGAGAGTTCTCCAGAGCGTTCATTGAAATTAGCCTCCTCACCATTTAATGGTTCCTGAATGAACTGAAGCCCACAGTGCCTCCAAATTTATACTTGAAAAATGGCTAGATAAATACCATGAAATGTTTGAAATTCTCATGACCAGGTGGCACTGGAGAACCTTTGGTTGTCCTGTTGCTGATCATGAGTAAACAAGACAGTGCCTTGATTGACTGGGTTTCATGAAAATGGTGTAGAAAAGAATTGCCAGTAAGTTGGAGCCTGAGTATTGGGCCTAGAGCAATGATGGGCAGGTGTGTGATAAAACATCTGTGGTGGGCCCATGTGGATCTGCCATTGGCTTCCAAAAGGCTTGTTACTGACATGCTGCAGTCAGCAGACCTTTATATGTAAAGGCATCTTGTTATTTGGAGATGTTTCAAGGCAATGTTCAGAATCAGGTTGCTATGGTCAAGGGGGAAAGCTATGTGGAATAGAAGCCTGCTTGGTGCTTTCTCCTGCAGACCCTTACCCACCACACGTGACAGAACTCCCTCCAGCACTGTGTTCCAGTTGAACCCGCTGTATTTCATGAAGCAAATGCAAAACTCCAGTGCAGCAGCAAAAAACACCATGAAAAGTGGAGGATGACCATATGGCTTCACAGTCCACACAGGGAGAAAATTAGCCCCCAGTGGCCACAGTTTACCTACAAAGGGAGAATTCAGCACTGTTGCCTCATGTTCATTGGAAAATAAGAAACCATGTCCCCCAGGTCACGTATATGCAGACCCAGCTTTGGTGGTGTCACTACAAATACTCTAAAGATCCTGACAACTACATATATTTCAAGTGCTCAACCTCAGAGGCAGTTTCTCAAGAAGTCTTTAGGCCGAGGAGGTCCATGTTTGTGGAGTATTTACCCTTTCCCTTACTTTAGGAAACTCCTCTACCTCTTCCAAAGTTGTGTACTCCTGAGCCTATTCCATTCCAGACATGTATTCACAGATTTTCTAACTCTTCTCCTGTAAGTGTGTCTTACTTGAGGCGAAAGTAATGTTCTCAATGAGCGTGGGAAGGTTTTTTGTGTAGCATATATTTACATACACATTTGATTCATTTACCAATTTTCCATTCGAAATACTGAATCCCTGAAACTAACCGTTAGCCTACTGGACTCTGACTACTAATCCTAATATGATTTAGAAAAATAACCCAAACAGAATTAAATACAAGCAGTTCAGAGGAGGCATGGTGTATAGTTGGATGGCTTTTTGCATTATATAGGGTAGGAGTTATAAATCTAGTCAATTTTTTTTGTTGAAATAGTTCTCCGTGTGTTTTTAAAGTTTACATATATATGAATTCCTGCCTCCCTTTCTTTGTAGCCTATTCAACACATGTATTTTTATATGCACATATAGAATCATACCTGGTACCACACTTACATTCATGTGAGGTGGCTTGCTTGGCAGATACAAATTGTGAGAAGAGATCACTCCTCCTAAACGCTTTTGGAACTTTAAATTCAACCTATGGGTGAGCTTCCTAGTTGAACAACATTATACATAAATCCATATTCAATAAAATGAATATTTTTAAATGAGTGGATGATATATATTTCGTGGTGAATTTCGATTGGCATAATATTGCTAATGTCTGTGTGTGTATTTGTATATTTATATATGTATATATACAGTCTCCAGATTTTTCAAAATATGAAATATATGTGTCTTATTATACACTCCCAAAATTCATTATATTCCCCTATGTGGATTTATAATAAATTTTCACAAGATTATTCTCAGAAATATTCATCCACATGAACTGCATATTTGTTTCTTTGTACTGACAACTAACTTCAGTGAATGGTGCTTACAAATCCTAATATTTCTACAGTAACTTTCCCAGTTGAACATCAATGCAAGTAGATTTCTATGGGACATGAAGTGTATTTTGGCATTCATTTTTATTCAACACTGGTACATTACTATTTCTTCACTTTATGCACATCTAAGGGTATATATTTCATCCACAAGTTTGCAAATATATAGGCATTTGTTTGGCTTTGCATCACTTCCTGATTCAGAACAAATGTATTCCTCCATGTTTTTTGACTGGTCTTTTCATGAGACTTCTTTCTAAACACATTATTTTCGATTTCCATAATCACTTTTGAAGCAAGACTCACACACCCTTCATGATAAACCATAACCCTAATATTACCATTAGAAGTATAACTGGTTGGAATGAATGATTGTATATCATTATAAGATTTTTAATATTTTTTCAGATATCAATTCAATCCATTATTTAAAGTGGAACTAGTTATATTATTTATTCACAGTATTGTCTATTCATGCATTATCTCAATATTTATAGACAGAGGGTACACCTCTTTGTACCACCAATAATAATTTATACTTCTTCAAAATATTGCCCTCCGAAATGGTTTAAGAAATACTTATGTCACCTGATCTACATATACATTTTATTACAGTAATCTTCTGGACACAAAATGCAAAGTACACACTTATGAACTCTGGTGTGATTCCCCTTAGAAACTGACTTCTGGATTTGATCTCAGAGAAGTATTTCCATGAATTTTGTTGGGAATTTAGGAGGCCATGCATGAATGTCGCCCTTGGAAACTGAGAACTAGGCCCAGGGTGGCTTCCCCCAGAGTGCTGGGAATCTCAGCCAGGATATCACATGATTTTATTCTGAAAGACTTGGCAGACATAGTTGACAGTCAAAACACAAATGGACCTCATACTGTATACCACAATGGGCCCGGCTTCATGTGACCTGTTGACCACTCAAGACATTCCATCTGCTGCAGATATAACCTCTTCTAACGTTGAGTTGAGCTGCATTGCTTGTGGTCCTGTCTTTCCTTGTCTTTTCATACTGTTTGCATTTCTTTCTGCTTGGTGAAACGGTTGTGTTATTGAATATTCCCCCTATATATTTAAATTGCTCTTGTATCCTTGCAAAGTCTCCCTCGCAGGCGCAGGCGACAGTCTGCCCCTCCTACAATAGGGGCAATGTGCCTACCAAGACTGCAGGTCAATGGGCTTGTTCTGCCGGTCAGTAGCAGGTCCTCCTACCTTATAGGCGTAGGTGGCAGCTCTGCCACTCTGGGGGCGCTGGGCCTGTTCTACCATTGGGTCAGAGGTCCATCAGCTTTGGAGGCATGTGCGGCAGCTCTGCCCCTCACCCTCTCAATGTGTTTTTATAGTTAACAAGTATGTGAATTCCTGTCTCCATTTCTCTGTAGCCTATTCAGAACGTGTATTTTTATATGTACATATAGAATCCTACCTGGTATCACACGTATATTCTTGTGAGTTTGGATGAATTTTCAGATACAAATTGTGAGAAGAGATCATTCCTCCTAAATGCTGTTGGAACTGAAAATTCAACCTATGGTTGAGCTTCCTAGTTGCACAACATTATACATAAATCCATATTCAGTAAAATGAATATTTTTGGATCTGTGGATAATGTATATTTCATGGTGAATTTCAATTGGCATATATATTGCTACTTTTTAATGTCTGTGTGTGTTTTGGGTATATATATATATATATATATATATATATATATATATATATATATATACTCTACAGATTATTCAAAATATGAAATATATTTGTCTTATTATACACTCCCTAAATTCATTCATGTTCATGTATGTGGATTAATAATCAACTTTTCACAAGATTTTTCTCAGAAACATTCATCCACCTGAAATACATATTTGTTTCCTAGTATAGAAAACTAACTTCAGTGAATGGTGCATACCAATCCTGATAATTCCACAGTTACTGATACAGCTTAGCATCAATGCAAGTAGATTCCTAGAGGACATGATGCGTATTCTGACGTTCATTTTTATTCAACACTGGTACATTACTATTTTCTTCAGTTTTTGCACATCATAGGATATATATTTCATCCACAATTTCACAAATTTTTAGGAATTTGTTTTATTTTCAATCACTTCCTGCATGAAAACACTTGTATACCTCCAGGTTTCGTGACTGGTCTTTTAATGAGACTTCTTTCCAAACACATTATTTTCGAGTTACATAATCACTTTTGAAGCAAAACTCACACACTCTTCGTGAAAAATCATAACACTAATATTAACATTAGAAGTATAACTGGTTGGAATGAATGACTGTATATCAATATAAGATTTCCTGTATATTTTTAGATATCAATTCAGTCCATTATTGAAAGTTGGAACCAGTTATATTATTTATACACAGTATGATCTATTCATACATTATCTCTATATTCATAGACACAGGGTACACATAATTGTACAAAAGTCTAAATGGAAAGTGAGCATGGATTTCTAAAAACATCCATGTCCATGTTGCCTAATGCTCTCAAATGTCAATCCTATTGGTGACTACATATTTGTTTCTTCCAAAGATTATATGTTCAACCTCAACCCTGTTGAAAATGTCTAATCATATTACTCACTTTATTCTTTGCCTGATTTTCTAATGTCTCTATTGATATCTGCTTTCCTACATATTTTCCCCAATTCATCATTGTGACTGAATCTTCACATGTGCTGACATTTACATTTACTCTCTACCTGAAACCCTATTGCTAAGAAATTTTTGTCCAAATCCTATACTTACTCTTAATTCTAAACATAAGGACTATCTTTTTAATCCTATCGACTATCCCTTTTTGACTGGATGTTCTCTTCAACATTCAATCATCCAAGGTACAAGGTCCTATGCCATTGTATACCAATTGATCTGAAACATCTATGCAGGACTTAATTCAAAGCTAAGTATTTCAATCAAGGGCCCAATGCCCTTCTGGGATTCAAATCTTACCTAGATTTCTGTATTCATATTTATATTTCAACTATATATTCTTATAAATAAAGCAGGTTCCAAATACCATCATTCATCCCACAGAATGATTCCTAACACAAATGGAACATGTTATTAACCCTAACAATACACTGTTCCCTAAATCTAATTTTACACAACAGCAGGGACAGAGTTTGTCTCACAATACAGGAATGTAGGGTATCTACCACCTGCTGAAAATCTCAAATATCCAAGCAGAAATGGTCTCTGGAGAAGATGTAGGCAGCTATGAAGGACCTGAGAGAGCAAAAGTTATCTTCCATGGCAAACAAAGTTGTCAGGATGAAAGGATGTGTCTGAATCAGTCTCTCTCTTCTTAATGTAGATAAGATGGTCCAAACCAGGCCTGTGTGGAGAGCTGTTCCCAGGAGCCTATTATTGATATACCATTCTAACTTGTGAAATTGTCAGAGAAAGTAGGGGCAGCCTCCATCTCATGGGACCCTTCGAAGCAACTGTTAAGACAAAGTGGTTGTCAAGGCAGTGACCTCATTCAGTTCCATAAGGAAGTGACCTACCCCACTTCCTTGGTGAGGGAACTCTCTGAACTTGGAATCCAGGAAGCCAGGCACCCAGAGCCAGTCCCAGTCCCAGTCCCAGTGGTCTCACTTGTTTGGATTTACCAATGACAGAGTCAATCTTTCTTTGTACCTACAGATGTGAGGAAGACCAAATGCCAGGAGAGCTCTGAAGAGGGGGCCTATCCTGAAAAAGCAGGAAGTTGTTCACTGCTGGCTCCTGACAACTTCACAGAGTTGGCCATGGAGACCAGATCAGAGACAGGACAGGCCATTTCAGAGGAACACAGAATGCCCCACCAGTCAGAGGACACTCTGGATAGTCACAGACCTTCTTGGGGAAGGAGGTGCCTTTGTGTGTGGGGGTGTGGGTTTGTGGTTTTGTCTCATGTTCTGAGAATAGTTAGGAAAGGCGGTTTGTTTGGTTTGGTGTGGACTGTTTCTATAAAGTCGTTTGACAAGGCGAGTGTTTCTATGTAAGTGTATCCCACTGTGTCCGTGGTTGTAGACATGTGAAGGAGAATGCAACAATGGATATGTCCTATCTAGTAGAAAGCTTCCCAGCTTTCATTCTACCCAATTTATGAATGGATTTCAATTTGCCCTATGGATGAGCAACCCCTACTGTCTTCCTAAGTTCCTTTTTTCTTCCCGCATTCTGGCAACTATCCAGAATGGGCTTATGGTTTTGTGTCCAATATATGTATCACATCCATGCTCTGTGACATGGCCATGTAATGGATAGCAGAATGGAATGGCGAGCATCTCAGAAAACTCAGATATCAGTGTGACCAGGAAAGTCTCAGTAGAGAAACCCTGCATTGGACCTTTTGCTTACCTATTGTTCTGTTGCCCTGAATGTCAGGAAGGTCTTTGCCTCAGGCCACCCTTTGTGAAACCTAAAAAAATCATTTTCAAATGGAAATGAATGGGCATCACCTGTAGCTCTTTGCTTAATTGCTTTGGAAAGGGATGTGTCTGAATCAGCCTCTTGACCCTCAGTCAGGCTATGGCTTAGATTCTCAGCACGTGATGGATCTAAAGAAAGTTCCCATCTGTGTATCCAAAACCAAAATGGTAAAAATATCAGTCATTGTGGATGAAGTCTCTTGCTTTCCTCTGTTAGGTTCCTGACCTCCATCAAGTGAGAATAGGTATCCTTTGGGTCAAATGATTTGTTCAAAGCCCTGCATAGTTGCTTGGGTTTTCTCATGACTCCAATTTACATAAAGAATCTACACCCCACAGTCAGAAGGCCTCAAATTGGAGAAGCAGAACAGTATTATGAGCAGGCCTATTTGATCACTCCTGGTTCACAGAAAGTGTATCCAGGCCACCCTGAAGTTTGGCAAATGAGGTGCAAGGGAGCTCATTTTGGACACTGTCTTGTGCTGCGCTACTCATGGAATACTCCAGCCAGAGGTTATGATGAGTGTCTATATGGAAGAAGTTGAGGGCCATGTGGGAGTGTTTTGGTTTTAATTGTGGTCAGTTTTGTGGTGGTTGGAAGAGATGACTTTGTCAGCCTGGGCTTGAACTCTGGTGTGATTCCCCATAAGTCTGAATTCTGAAACTGACTTCAGACTAGTATTGTCATGAATTGTGTTGGGATTTTAGGAGGCCACGCATGAGAGTCACCCTTGTAAACTGAGTTCTAGGCCCATGATGGCTTTCCAAATCGCACTTGAAATCTCATCCAGGATACCACATGATTTTATTCCTAAAGAGTTGGCAGCCATAGTTAAGAGAGAAAACACACATGGCCTCACATTGTAGACCTCAATGGACCTGTCTTCACGTGACATTTTGGCCCCTATTTGGGAAGCCTTGCCTGTGAGAGTTCTCCAGAACTTTCATTCAAATGAGCTTCCTCAAAATTTTATGGTTCCTGGATGAATGGGAAACCCACAGTGGCTCCAACTTCATCCTTGAAAATGGCTAGATAAATACCATGAAATTTTGGACATTCCCATGACCAGATCACACTGGAAAACCTTTCGATGTCTTATTGCTGATCGTGAGTGTACCAGACAGTGCCTTGATTGACTGGGTTTCATGAAAATGGTGTAGAACAGAGTTGCCAGTAAGTTGTAGCCTTCTGAGTAGTGGGCCTAGAGCAGTGTTGTGCAGGTGTGGGATAATAAATCTGTGTTTTGGCCATGTTTATCTGCCATGGGCTTTCAAATGTCTTGTGACTGACATGGTGCAGCCAGCAGACCCTTATATGAAAAGGCATCTTGTTATATGGAGACGATTCTGGGCAATGTTGAGAATCAGGTTGCTATGGACAAGGGGGCAAGCTATGTGGGATAGAAGCCTGATTGGTGCATTCTCCTGCAGACACTGACCCACCACACGTAACAGAATTCCCTCCAACACTGTGACCCATTTCAACTCCTTGTATTTTGTGAAACAAATATCAAACTCCCAGTGTAGCAGCAAGAAAGACCATGAAAAGTGGAGGATGACCAAAGGGCTTCACAGTCCACACGGGGAGACATTTAGCCCCAATGGCCATAGTTTACCTACAAAAAGAGAATTCATCACTTCTGCACCATGTTCATTGGAAAATCAGAAAACATGTCCTCCAGGTCACATAGATGCAGATCCAGCTTTGATGGTCTCACTACAAAGGAAACAAAAGCTCCTGACAACAACATATATTTCAAGTGTCCAACCTCAGAGGCAGTTACTCAAGAAATCTTTAGGCCAGCAGAACTCCATATTTGTGGAGAGTTTACCCTGTCCCTTACTTTTGGAAACTCCTCTACCACCTCCAAGGTTTTGAACTTTTGAGCATTTTCCATTTCAGATATGTATTCACAGATTTTCTAATTCTTCTCCTGCAATTGTGTCTTACTTTGGGCGAAGGTATTGTGAAGGCATTGTTCTGGATGAGAGTGGGAAGTTTTTTGTGTAGCACATATATGCATAAACATTGAATTCATTTTCCTATTTTCTATTTGAAATACTGAATCCCTGACACTAAACCATACCCTACTAGACTCTGACTACTAATCCTAATATGATGGAGTAAAGTAACCCAAACAGAATAGAAATACAAGCAGTTCAGAGGAGGCATGGTGTATAGTTGGATTTGCCTTTTGCATGATGAAGGCTTGGTGTTATAAATCTAGTCAAATTTTAATTGAAATAGTTCTCTATGTATTTTTAAATTTAACAAATATGTGAATTCCTGTCTCTCTTTCTCTGTAGCCTATTCAGCACATGTATTTTTATATGCACATATAGAATTCTACCTGATATCACACGTACATTTTTGTGAGCTGGCTGACTTGGCAGATACAAATTGTTAGAAGAGATGACTCCTCCTAAACTCTGTTCAAACTGAAAATTCAACCTATGGGTGAGCTTCCTATTTGAACAACATAAATCTATGCTTAGTAAAATGAATATTTTTGGATCTGTGGATGATATATATTTCATTGTGAATTTCTATTGGCATACATAATGCTACTTTTAAATGTCTGTGTGTGTGTGTGTATACACATGTATATATATATATATATATATATATATATATATATATATGTATTCACTCTCCAGATTTTTCAAATTATGAAATATATGTGTCTTATTATACACTCCCTAAATTCATTCATATTCATGTATGTGGATTTATCATCATATTTCACAAGATTATTCTCAGAAATATTCATCCACCTGAAATACATATTTGTTTCCTAGTACTTACAACTAACTTCAGGGGATCATATGATGGCGGTAATGGGAGTTCATCACCCCCGTGTACCGCATCACTGTGCGGGAGAGTGAGGAGTTAAAACAGCTAAAAGATATCTTGTTAGGAATTTCCATCAAAATTGGGATGCTCCAAAACCTAAAGAAAGGATTCCCATCGCAGTCGGATCAGCTACAGGGGCTCCAATGCGAGTGATTTGTCCGCAGTGAGGGGCACACTGCTTAGTCAGCAAATCGCCCTGCGGCTAGAGACTGTGGTGTGCGCTGGGAAACAACCAGATAGCAATGCAAAGATACAGCGCTGCAGATTCTGCGGGCTCCTGTCTGCTGTGCAATCACTGTGCTCAGTGCTGAATTCTGGGTTTTAGATGGGGGAAGGAAGCGGTCCAATCCAGTTCTCCACACCGGTCATACCACAGAGGAAGCCAGCGGCCACCATCTTGGAGAGCTGACATCACCATCCCTGTTTTCGACTGATCACAGCTCATTCAGCTTTAGAACAGGTAATTTCAAGAGCCTGCTCCTATCAAAACATACACCGAGCATGGAGCAGCCAAATTCCGGCTCCTGGAACTGCTCTGGCCCAGGGCTAAAGAACCCGCGGAAACTGCTTCTTGGTCCGGGTCTTGCTGAATACTGGGGAGGTAAATACCAACCGATCCTTCATAGGCAGTGGCAACAGGATTGAGACGGGGTTTGTGAGGGCCAGTCAGGACTCACCCGTTGCTTTGGTCACCTGGCAAAGGGAACAAAATGCTGCCACTTGCATGGGATACCAACATGTCAGAGATCTGATGTCATCAAAAAGCGGTGCAGGAGATAACTTTATTGATACCAGTGGCGACAGAAACAGTTGGTGTGTTGGTAAATTAAGTGACTCACAAACACCCAAGTCTCACTTTGTCATCAAGCCAGAGGGGCAGAGCAGAGCCGCTGCCTGTGCCTGGAACAGGCCCAGTGACCCACAGGCGTGGTAGTCACGTCACTCCAATTGGAGTAGGGGCAGAGCAGAGCTGCTGCCCCAGCACGCAAGGTAGGCAGACCTGCAACCAAACTGCGGAACAGGCCCAGCAGCCTGCCAGCATGGTACACACATCACCCCAATTGGAGTATGGGCAGAGCAGAGCCGCTGCCCATGCCCACAAGGTAGGCAGACCTGCGACCCACTGGCAGAACAGGCCAGGCGGCCTGCCGGCATGGTAGACACGTCACCCCAAATGGAGTAGGGGCAGAGCAGAGCCGTCGCCCATGCCTGGAACAGGCCCAGCGACCCGCCAGCGTGGTAGACACGTCACCCCAATTGGAGTAAGGGCAGAGCAGAGACGCCGACCATGCCTGCAAGGTAGCCAGACCTGCAACCGACTGGCAAACAAGCCCAGGGGTCCGACTACTCATCATAATATGATGGAGAAAAATAAACCAAACAGAAAAGAAATACAAACAGTTCAGAGGAGGCATGTTGTATAGTTGGAGTTGCCTTTTGCATGATATAGCGTAGGAGTTAGAAATCTAGTCAATTATTTGTTGAAATAGTTCTCCATGCGTTTTTAAACTTAACAAATATATGAATTCCTGTCTCCCTTTCTCTGTAGCCTATTCAGCACATGTATTTTAATATGCACATATAGAATCCTACCTGGTGCCACATGTACATTCTTGTGAGGTGGATGAATTGGCAGATACAAATTGTGATAAGAGACCACTCCTACAAAACGCTGTTGGA
Organism: Callospermophilus lateralis; assembly: GCF_048772815.1. NCBI lineage: Eukaryota > Metazoa > Chordata > Mammalia > Rodentia > Sciuridae > Callospermophilus > Callospermophilus lateralis. Next base: position 1,437,015 of record NC_135319.1, on the reverse strand, counting down.
ATTGCATATTCAACCTATGGGTTAGCTTCCTAGTTGAACAACATTATACATAAATCGATTTTCAATAAAATGAATACTTTTGGATCTGTGGATTATATATATTTCATGACGAATTTCGATTGGTGTATATATTGCTATTTTTTATTGTCTGTGTGTGTGTGTGTGTGTGTGTGTGTGTGTGTATATATATATATATATATATATATATATATATATATATATACACACTCTACAGATTTTTCAAAATATGAAATATATGTGTCTTATTATACACTCCCTAAATTCATTCATATTCATGTATATGGACTTATAATAAACTTTCACGAGGTTATTCTCAGAAATATTCATCCACCTGAAATACATATTTGTTTCCTAGTACTGAAAAATAACTTCAGTGAATGGTGCATACAAATCCTAAAATTTCTTTAGTAACTGACCCAGTTTAATATCAATTCAAGTAGATTCCTATGGGACATGATGTGTATTTTGACGTTAATTTTTATTCAACACTGGTACATTACTATTTCTTCAGTTTATGCACATCATAGGATATATATTTCATTCACAAGTTAGCAAATTTAGGCATTAATTTCACTTTCAATCACTTCCTGCTTTAGAATCAATGTATTCTTCAATGTTTCTTGACTGGTCTTTTCATAAGACCTCTTTCCAAACATATTATTTTCGATTTCCATAATCACTTTTGAAGCACAACTCACACACCATCCATCATAAACCATAACACTAATATAACCATTAGATGTATAACTGGTTGGAATGTATGATTGTATATCAATATAATATTCCTTATATTTTTTCAGATATCAATTCCATCCATTATTTAAAGTGGAACCAGTTATATTATTTATTCACATTATGGTCTATTCATGCATTATCTCTATATTCATAGACACAGGGTACACCTCTTTGTACCCCCAATACTAATTCATACGTCTTCAAAATACTGCTCTCAGAAATGGTGGATGAAATACTCATGTCACCTGATCTACATATACATTTTGTCACAGTAATATTCTGGACGCAATATGCAAAGGTCACTCTTCTGATTGTACCAAAGCCTAAACGGAAGTAAGCATGCATTACTACAAACATCTATATCCAGGTTGCCTAATGCTCTCAAATGTCAATCCTATCGGTAACTACATATTTGTTTCGTCCTCAGATTATTTATTCAACCTCAACCCTGTTGAAAATGTCTAATCTTATCACTCAATTTATACTTTGCCTGATTTCCTAATGTTTCTACTGATATCTGCTTTCCTACATATTTACCCCAGTTCAATATTGTGACTGACTCTTCACATGTGCTGACATTTACAAACACTCTCTAACCTAAATCCTATTGCTAAAGAATCTTTGGTACAAATTCTATACTCACTCTTCTTTCTGAAGCTACCATCTGTCGTCAAAATCCTACCGACTATCCTATTTTGAATGGATGTTCTCTTCGACATTCATCTTTCAAAATGATTCCTTACCAAAATCAAACATGTTATTAACCCTAACCATTCACCGTTACCTCAATCTAACTTTACAGAAGAGCATGGACATAGTGTTCTTAAAATACAGGAATGTAGGGTATCTTCCACCTGTTGAGAACCTCAAAGGTCCATGAAGAAATGATCCCTGGAGAAGATGTAGGCAGCTATGAAGGACCCGAGAGAGCAAAAGTCTTCTTCCATTGCAAACATCGTGGTCAGGTTGAAGGGTTGTGTCTAAATCAGGCTCTCTCTTCTTAATGTAGAAAAAATGGACCAAACGAGGCCTGTGTGGAGAGCTGTTCCAGGGTGCCAATGGTTGATATACCATTCTAACTGCCCCAGGAAGTAGGGGCAGCTTCCATCTCATAGGACCCTTGGAAGCAGCTGTTAGGACACAGTGGTTGCCAAGGCAGTGACCTCATTCACTTACTGAAGGAAGTGACCTCACCTTTCTTCCTTGGTGATGGAATTCTCTGAAGTTGGGATCCAGGAAGGCAGGCGCCCAGAGCCAGACCCAGTACCAGTCCCAGTAGGCTCACTTGTTTGGATTTACCAAGGACAGAGTCAGTTTTTTTTGGTGCCTACTGATGTGAGATTTGCCTAATGCTAGGAGAGCTCTGAAGAGAGGCCTTTGCTGAGAAAAAGTCAGTTGCTCACTGCAGGCTCCTGACAAATTCTCAGAGTGGGCCAAGGAGACCAGATCTGAGAAAGGAAAGGCCTTTACGGGGGAACATAGTAAGGCCCACCAGTCAGAGCACACTTCGAATAGTCACAGACCTACTTGGGGAAAGGAGGTGCCTTTGTGGGTGTGGGTGTGGGTTTGTGGTTTTATCTCATGTTCTGAGTATTTGTAGGAAAGGCGGTTTGTTTGGTTTGAAGTGAACAGTTTCTAGTAAGTCGTTTGACAAGGCAAGTGTTTCTATGTCTGTGTATCCCACTGTGTCCGTGGTTCCAGACATTAGAAAAGAGAATGCATCAATAGATGTGTCCTGTCTAGTACAAAGCTTCCCAGAATTTATCCTGCCCAATTTATGAATGGACTTCAGCTTGACTTATGGATGGGCAACACCTGCTGTCTTCCAAAGTTCCTGTTTTCTTCCTGAATTCTGGCCACTCACCAGAATAAGCTCATGGTTTTGTTTCCAAGGTATGTACCACCTCCAAACACTGTGACATGGCATTGTACTGGATAGCTAAAGGGAATAGCGAGCATCTCAGAAAACTCAGATATCAGTGTGACCAGTAAAGTCTCAGTGGAGAAACACTTCTTTGACTATTTGCTTACCTATGGTTCTGTTGCCCTGAGTGTCAGGAAGGTATTTAAGTCAGGCCACACCTTAGTGAAGCCTAAAGAAAACAGTTTTCAAATGGAAATGAATGGGCATCACCTGTGGCTCTTTGCTTAATTGCTTGGGAAAGGGATGTGTCTGAATAAGTCCCTTGGCCATGTGAGAGGATGCAGCTTAGATTCTCAGCATCTGATTGATCTAAAGAAAGATACCAATGTGCATCCAAAACCAAAATGGCCAAAACAGCAGTCATTGTGGATGAAGTCTTTCACCTTCCTTTGTAACTTTCCTGACTTCCATCAAGTGAGAATACGGATCCTTTGTGTCAAATTAGTTCTTCAAATCCCTGCAGAGCTAGCTCATAGGTGCTTGGGGTTTCTCAGGACTCCAATTCACATAAAGAATCTATACCTGACTGTCAGTAGGCCTCAAATTCGAGAAGCAGAGCAGTATTAATGGTATGTCTATTTGATCATTCCTGGTTCACAGGAAGGGTGTCCAGGCCACCCTGACTTTAGGCAAATGAGGGGAAAAGGAGCTTATTTGGACGCTCTCTTGGGCCGCGCCCCTCCTAGAAACCTCCAAACAGAAGTTATGATGAGTGTCTATATGAAAGAAGTTGAAGGCCATGTGGGAGTGTTTTGGGTTTAATTGTGGTCATTTGTTTGACGATTGGAAGAAATGACTGGGTCCACTTGGGCTTGAACTCTGGTGTGATTCCCCTTAGAAACTGATTTCTGCATCTGATCTCAGAGAAGTATTTCCCTGAATTGTGTTGAAATTTTAGGAGGCCCCGCATGAGAGTCACCCTTGGAAACTGAGATCTAAGCACTGGTTGGCTTTCTAGAGAGCACTGGAAATCTCAGCCAGGATATCACTTGATTTTATTCTGAAAGACTTGACAACCATAATTGAGATTCAAAACACACATGGACCTAGCATTGTAGATCTCAATGGGCCTGGCTTCATGTGACATTTTGGCCACTCCATGGGAAGCCTTGCCAGTGAGAATTCTCCAGAGATTTCATTGAAATGAGCTTCCTCACCATTTAATGTTTCCTGAAAGAATTGAAACCCACAGTGCCTCCAACTTCATCCTTGCAAAATTAATAGTAAATACCATAAATTTTTTTAAATTCCCATGACAATGTGGCACTGGAGAACCTTTGGATGTCCTGTTGCTTATCAAAAGTGTATCAGACAGTGCCTTGATTGACTGGGTTTCATGAAAATGGTGTATAACAGAGATGCTAGTAAGTTTGAGCCTGCTGAGTAGTGGGCCCAGAGCTGTGGTGTGCAGGTTTGTGATGAAACATTTTTGGTGGGGCCATGTGGATCTGCCATTGGCTTCCAAATGGCTTGTGACTGACATGGTGCAGCCAACAGACCCTTGCATGTAAAGGCATCTTGTTACCTGGAGAGGATTCAGGGCAATGTTCAGAATCAGGTTGCTATGGTCAAGGGGGTAAGCTATGTGGGATAGAAGCCTTGTTGGTGCATTCTCTTGCAGAGCCTGACCCACAACACGTGACAGAACTCCCTCCAGAACTGTGTCCCAGTTGAATTTCTTGTATTTCGTGAAGCAAATACCAAACTCCCAGTGCAGCAGCAAGAAACACCACAAAAAATTGAGGATGACCAAATGGCTTCACAGTCCACACTCGGAGACTTTTAGCCCCCAGTGGCAACACTTTACCTACAAAGATAGAATTCAGCACTGCTGCCTCATGTCCACAGAAAAATAAGAAACCATGTCCTCCAGGTCACATATATGCAGACCCAGGTTTGATGGTCTCACGACAAAGGAAGCTAAAGCTCCTGACAACAACATATATTTCAAGTACCCAACCTCAGATGCAGTTTCTCAAGAAGTCTTTAGGAAAGCAGAGTAACATGTTTGTGGAATTTTTACCCTGTTTCTTACTTTTGGAATCTCCTCTAACACCTCCAAAGTTGTGAACTCCTGAACATTTTCCATTCCAGATATGTATTCACAGATTTTCTAACTTTTCTCCTCTGATTGTGTCTTACTTGGGGCGAAGGTAATGTCAAGGCATTGTTCTGAATGAGAGTGTGTAGATTTTTGTGTAGCACATATTTGCATACACATTGGATTCATTTTCCAAATTTCCATTTGAAATACTAAATCCCTGACTGTCAGGGGTAGAAGGAAGTTCTCCTTCATAGAATAGGCTGACACTTACAAGAAACAGCCCCCTGGGAGACATCCGGCCTAGGAGATATCCTGTAACCATCTGTCTCTCTGAGACATCCTGCGGCCATCTGTCTTACTGAAACATCCTGAGGTTATCTCACGTTGTGAAGACATCCAGGAACTGCTGATAAGAGAGCTTTCCCATATGCAGCATATAAATACCCCTGTGTGAACAATAAAATTTTGCAGCTTGATCAAAACTCCTGTCTTGCTGTCATCTCTCGTGTCTCTTTTCCCTTCATTACTCTCCATCTAGTTTCACCACCCCCGTTGATGTGTCCTGCCGGCCGGGATATCTGGCACCCACCTACTGGGGCTCGAGCCTTTGACTGAGGGGGAACCCTGTCCTCCGGGAAGACTTGGAAAAGCGGAGCTCACGATCACCTCAGCAGACACCACCAAAAGACAGATGCAGGAGGAGAGTGGGAATGATCCATGGTGAGTGACCCACCATGGGACAAGCAGTTTCGTCACATGATATGTTTTTGTCAGGCCTCAAGGAGGCCCTCAAGACATAAGAGGCACATGTTAAGAAAAAGGACTTAAAATTATTTTTTTTATACATAGGAGAATTGTGTCCATGGTTTCCCCTTGGAGAGACCTTTGATGGTAAAAAATGTCTTAGAGTAGGAGACTGTTTAAAAGATTATTATGAATCCTTTGGCCCAGAGAGAGAGGTTAAGGATTCCTGCAAAGCTGTGATGGAGGTCTCTAACGTCTTCAAGTCTTGATCTATTGCTGTTTCTAATTGGGCCATTTGTTGTGACCCACGGATCATAGCAGCTGTTCCCGTACCCACTCCTGCAGCAGCTCCTATCCCCAATAGGATGGCTAGTGTAAGGGGCAGTGGTTCCCGTCGATATCGGGTTGTTTGTCCCCCTAGTAGACCTTCAAATAATTCTGCATCAATATAGAGCACCCTGGGGAGTATCTCCACAATTACACAATAATTTAAAGAGCTGTCCAATACCTGGGCTGAAATACAAGGAGTTCTGACTGTCTGTAGTTCAGTACCATAAAGGTTCCTTTAATTAGTTCCCAGGGGGAGGAGTCAGCTGTACTCTGGACTGGAGAAGTAGGCAAAGACAGAAACCAGGAAGTATGAGATGGTAGAGGGGTTCTGGTAGATCTAGGAATGGGAGGTTTAGGAGGCTTAATTCCTGGCTTGAGGGGATTGGGTCCTATTGCTGTGGGATTTTCTTACTTTTTAAGCCGGATGGTGAACCAGAGACCAAAGTCATAACCTGGGCCATAAATATAGTATCGCATTCCCCACGTATTTCCCATAGGCCATGTTGTTCTGAGGTAGCCCCTTCCTTTGGAAGTGAAAGTTATATTGAGGGGGTAACATAGACTATTCTTTCCACAGCGAGTTTTTGACACCACTTGGCTAGCGGCACATTTCATGGGATCAATCCAGGTGTCATTTCATCCTACTGAAATCATACTTTTTGGGGAGTTTGGGTTCCACCATGGAGCTCCCATTTGTTCACAACCCCAAGATCTACAATAAAAGTCACTGGGTCCTTCACAGTTTTGGTCCTGTTTGTGACTTTGGAAATCTGGTGGGCAAACATAATAGTCAAGACTGGCTAGTTTACACCTGAGCTGGGGGAGATGACATCCATAATTCATGGGTTAAGGTTGTCTATGTTGCCCTGGTTTGGATTTGAGTGGGATCTCTGTGGGGTCCTCTATGTCAGGGAGATCCCAGTCAGAGAGGCATATGGCAAGCTGACAAATGTCCGGGTGGAGAGATGGCCACCAAGTCCTTAAGGTGGCTGTATGTGAAATAGACCACACTACTTGCCCATTAGGATGTATAACTTGCCCTTGTTGCTGAACAGGCTGATGGGGATTGGGACTGCTGGTGGTCATTGGTAGAATCCATAGCCCTACCCACACAATGGACATGCAACTTGAGATGGTTACCAGTCTGTAGCAGTTTCCAGCCAGAGTCTGTACAGGGCACAGGCATGAGATGGGAGGCATTGATCCAGGAAGTGATCCCATCCACTTTCACCACTGTGGGTGTTATAAGCAGCACCTGGTGTGGTCCTTTCCAGTGGAGTTCCAAGGATGACACCTGATGCCATCTCACGTAGACGAAGTCTCCCACTTGATATCGATGTGGTATTCCCTTGTCTCCAATCTGATAAGCAGAGGACAAATGTTTCCACAGATATCGCTGGGTGCTGGGTTTGTATAAGGGCTTAAAGTCTCTCAAGCAAGGGGGTGTGAAAAGAATCATTATGTCTCAGAATTGGGGTTAGGTCCCTTACTGGAGAAGGGGCAACATAGAAAATTTCATAAGGGGTGAGGTTACACAAAAAGGCAGGGGGGTATTTTTTGTACAAAACAGTGCATAAGGTTGGAGCACAGTCCAATTTTTTATGCTGGACTCCAAGCTTAATTTTGTTAAGGTTTCTTTGATGGTTCTATTCATCCTTTCTACCTGTCCTGAGCTCTGTGGTCTATAAGCACAATGTAACTTTCAATTAATCCCCAGGGTCCTGGTGAATCCATGACTTATCTGGGCCATGAATGCCAGTCCGTTATCGGACCCTATTACCTTAGGCAGGCTGAACCTTGGAAAAATGTCTTCTCGGATCTATTTGAGTACCATCTGAGCCATTTCTTTCTTAATGGGGAAGGCTTCGACCCATCCTGAAAAAGTATCTACAAAGACTAGGAGATATTTAAGTCCATACCTTTCTGGCTTAATTTCAGTAAAGTTCAATTCCCAGAATTGTCTTGGTCTGGTTACTCATAAGCGCTTCCTTGCAGGCAGCTTGGATGGGTAAGTATTAACTAATTGGCAGACTTGACAAGCTCTAGTCACCTGCTCAGCTATTTCTTTCCTCTGTGAGTCAGTCAATAATAAGTCCTTTCTTTGGTCCTTTAAGAGTGCCTATATCTTCTCTGAGCCTAAGTGGGTGAGCTGGCGTACGTCTTTGACATAAAAGTGGGCTTTTTGAAATTGTAAACTTGGCTATGTAGGATCCCAGAGTTCCGTATCTGTTTCCTCAGATGATAAGTTCCCTGAATGTTCCAGTGCGACCAAGTCTCCTTATTGTTGTTCCCCCTTATGTGGAAAAAGTTAACACAGTCACTCCATAAAGGGCTGCCAATTAAGCTTCCTCATCTGCCCTTCTGTTTCCAACCTCCACATGGTCGTTTCCCTTCTGGTGCCCTGGACAGTGCACTGTAGCTAGTTCCTTAGGGCAATGCACTGCTGAGAGAAGGTGGAGGATCTCATCGTTGTTCTTTATTTCTTTCCAGGTGGAGGTTAATAACCCCCTTTGCTGGTAAATAGCCCCATGCACATTTCCAGTGGCAAATGCATAGCGGCTATCAGTGTATATGGTGGCCCTTTTGCCTGTTGCTTGTTCCAATGCTTTCGTAAGGGCAATCAGTTCTGCTTTTTGGGCTGATGTCCCTTCTGGGAGACCAGAGGAACAGATGACATTAATTTTGCTAACTACTGCTGCTCTAGCCCGCTGCTTACCATCTTGGAGGAAGCTGCTACCGTCCATAAACCATACGACTTCAGGGCAAGGCAGTGGCTGATCCTTCAAGTCTCGTCGTATACTGGTTTCCTCTGCCAGTAGGTGTTGACACTCATGAGCGACGGATCCTGATGATTCTTCTGGCAGCAGTGTAGCCGGGTTGAGTGGAGCAAGGGGTGCCAGTGTTATTCTGTCTTTGTCAAGCAAGAGGCTCTGGTAGTGGGTTATTCTGGAGTTTGATAGCCACCTCTCTGGAGGCTGAGAGATGATGCACTCCAGGGCATGGGGGACTATAATCATTAGCTTCTGTCCCAACGTTAATTTATCAGCATCTTTTATTAGAAGGGGTGCCGCTGCTATAGCTCTTAAGCAATGGGGTGACCCACTAGCCACTGGGTGCAGTTTATTTGATAAGTATTCTACCGGCCTTTTCCAAGGTCCCAAAGTCTGAGTGAGCACAACCCGTGCTATTTCTTTCTTTTCCTTGATGTAGAGAGTGAAGGGTTTTTCTATATCTGAGAGTGCTAAGGCCGGAGCAGATAGCAGCACCTTTTTTTGACATTATCAGAAGCTTGTTGGTGCTCCGGGGTCCATTGGAAGTGGGCATCCCTCTTTATCAGCGGGTATAAAGGGGCAGCCAGAGATGCAAACCCAGGAATCCATAACCTGCAAAAGCCGGCAGTCCCAAGAAACTCTCTGAGTTGTCTCTTATTAGATGGGGGTGGTATCTGCACAAAGGTTCATTTTCTGGGCTCAATGAGCCATCATTTGCCACCCCTAAGAGCATAACCCAGGAAGATTACTTCTTGCTGACAAATTTGGGCCTTTTTGGCAGAAGCCCTATATCCAAGCCGAGCAAGCTCGGATAATAGTGCTTGGGTCCCAGACTCATAGTTCTCCTTGGTGTCGGCTGCCAGTAGCAGATCATACACATTTTGGAGTAGGTGATGTCGGGGTGTGCACTTCTGAAGTCATTGAAGTCCCTGTGGAGGGCTTCATCAAAAAGAATGGGAGAGTTTTTGAACCCCTGTGGCAGTATAGTCCAGGTTAGTTGGACAGATGTTCCTGTTTCGGGGTCTATCCACTCAAAAGCAAACAGCAACTGACTGTCGTTATGTAGGGGCAAGCAGAAGAAAGCATCTTTTAAGTCCAGCACAGTGTACCATTCCCACTGCAGATTCAGAGTGCTAAGCAAATTATATGGATTGGGTACTTTGGGGTAAATTTCCTGCACTCTGTTGTTGATCTCTCTTAGGTATTGAACCGTCCAGTAGTCCCCAGTTCCTGGCTTTCTAACTCGCAGCAGGGGGGTATTCTAGGACGAATGATGGGCCTTAGGACCCCAAAAGCCAGGTATTTCTGAATATGGGGCCTTATCCCATCCTTAGCTTCTTTGATTAGAGGATATTGTTTAACACTGATTGGAGAGGCAGAGGCTTTTAATTCTACTACTATTGGAGGTTGTTATATGGCTAGACCTAACCCAGCAGTTTCTTCCCAGGCATTAGAATAATCTTTTATCCATTTCTGGGGTAGTTTGCCTGTTTGATCAGTCCTAGGGGGAGCGAAGTGTTGATGTTCATCTTCTATGGACGTTGCCAAAGCCATAACTATGGGAGTTTTTACTGAAGTCTTTAGAAACTCCACTTGGGGACCATCAGGGTTAAAGGTTATTCTATCCCGGAGTTTGGTAAGAAGATCCCTGCCCATCAATGGGCCTGGGCATTCTGGGATTACTTGGAAAGAGTCGTGGATTTTTTCAATTCCTAGGTCCATGGTCCTCTTAGTTGTCCAAGCCCGATATCTACTGCCATTAGTACCTTAAACAAGCGACCATTTATTTGATAGGGGGCCCAGTGGGGTCTTAAAGGCTGAGTATTCTGCTCCTGTATCCACTTCAAAGTTCACTTGAGTCCCCTTCACTTAAAATGTTACCCTGAGCTAGGGGAGGGCATCCGAGCCCCGACTTTCCTAGTCCTCTTCTAGAGTCAGCATGGTGGGCTGGCAGCTCTGCTTCTTTTTGGGGCACTCTTTGGCCCAGTGTCCTTTTTTCTTTACAGTAGGCACACTGATCTAAGGGCAGGGGCAGCCATTGGCGGGGGCCCAGGTATCCCTTCCTGTCTCCCTGCCTTTTAACTTCTGGTCTATTTGCTGCTCTGACCAGAACCTTAGCCAATGCTTTAGTCTGCCTTTTGCTCCTTTCATCCTCCTTTTGTTCCCTTTTCTTCTCTCTCCTCTGTTCCCTTTCCTCCTCAATTTCTCTCTTATAATATACTTTCTCAGCTTCTTTTACTAAATCTCTTAAGGTCTTATCTTGCAATACATCTAGACGTTGTAACTTTCTCTTAATATCTAGGGCAGCCTGCTCAATAAAGGCCATTGCAACAGATGCTTTTTCGTCCTCTGCCTGAGGATCAAAAGGAGTATATTTCCTATATGCTTCCATAATTCTCTCCAAAAACATAGAGGGAGACTCATTAGGCCCTTGGATAATCTCTCTTACCTTGGCCAAATTAGTCAGCCCTCTGGCGGCCGCTCAGAGACCAGCTATTAGAGCCCGGCAATAAGTGGAGAGATGCTACCTACCTTCAAAGGTGTTGGGGTCCCAGTTGGATCGGTTCATTGGCCCGTGGGGATGGAGAAGGAGCATCACAGGGGCTTCTGAGTTTTCTATTAACTATCGCCGGCGTGTTCCTTTAGTTGGCCCAGCTTCCTCCTTGGGAGGAGGGGCTGCTGCTGCTGCAGACTAAGTCCGCTGGAGGGCTTGGGTCTGGCCCAATTTCTTCTATCTGCGGAGAGGCTGAGTCAGCAGCGGGAGTATCATCTGGAACGTGTTGGGGGTTGGAGAGCGAAGGTAGAGGATAAGGAGGGGGAGGAGTGTCCAGTCTTGTGACTCAGGAAGAATGAAGGGAAGAGGGGGGCGAGTGGAAGATTTGAATGATAGGATGCTGGGGGAAGGGGTATATGGCTGTTGATCTGGGTGGCCACATGGCCCCACCTGAAAGACAATATCTCTGACTTTTCGGATTAGAAGGAAGTAGAAGGATCCTTCTGGGGGCCACCCGACTTCGAGAATGGACCATTCTAAAGCACAGAGACTCTGCCAGGTACGGTGTTTTATTGAAAAAGAAAGATTCTGGGCCCTTCAGTGGACATAAGTCCAATGATCAAGGGTCAGGGACAGAGAAGTGGAAGTGCTTTTTCCCATAATGGGAGTTACTCAAACAGGGGCAGTGAAGACACAAACGCAACACAGACAAAGACAAACAGTAAATGTTTAACATGAGTGCAAGACAAAGATTAGAACTGAGTAACTGGAAAAACCTGATGGGTTAGACAATAAAGACAGACAGTAAACTCAAAATGAGTTCAGAACAATGACCAAAACTGAGTAGCCGGCAAAACCTGATGGGCTGGCAAACCAAATCCTGAAGCAAAATATAACCGAGTTGAGGAAACTACTGCTCCTTGATTTCCCTAGTCCTCTGGAGTGTCCCCCAGGAACGTGGCCTGTAGCTCTGTGACACGTCTGTCAGCCACCGTCAGAGAGAGCTAATGCTCTTCACCGACAGCCACTTTGCCAATCCTAAACCTGAAACCCGAAACCAGAAAGAAGTGCCTTACTTACCCCGAGAGGAGTCCGTTGGGGTCTTTCGTCCGCCGCTGCCGGATATCTCACCTGGGGCCTCCAGATGAAAAGTGGGGTGAACGTCAGAGGAAAAGACCACCAAGAGACTTTCTCATGCAACAGCAAAGTGTTTATTGGGGGTCCAGCATGCTGGGGCTCAGAGCTCACTTCAGAGTAGCAAAGAACAAAGAGCCCCGAGAACAACTTGAGCAGAGTTTATTTACATTCTTTAGAGAGGGCAGGGACTTTACATACATCATAGCCTCCTTTAGAAAATCGTCATATAGCGTGGGAAAATCAAATAACAACTCTAAAACATGGTTAGCACATTCATTTGTGGGAACAATTTGGGCAGGGGGTGATTTGTCAGCCCTAAGAAGGGGTATACTTTTAAACAGATTGGTTGAATCCCTGAGATGTGTACGTGCTGAGCTGCAGGGATTCTGGGAAGGGGTTGTTAAGTAACTACGTGGCCAGGGAAGATTTCAACAAACATATAATGTGCAGATCTGGAAATTGTCTTAACTGTCACAGGAATTTCAGGTGCTGAGTGCAGCTTGGAAAGTTTACAAAACCTGGTTCTTTACATTTCAATTTCAATTTTTGTTATTCTTTCAGAACCTCACAGAAGAAGGCGAGAGACTTTATCCACAATGACTGCTCTTTTGGCCATTTTGGTTTTGAATTCACACATGGGATCTTTCTTTAGATCCAACTGGTGCTGATAATCTAAGTCATAGCCTCACACAGGGCCAAGAGGATAATTAAGACACAACCATTTCCAAAGCAATTACTACTCTGAGGTCAGTTACAGAACTCAGTCTCTGAGGAGAATCACACCAGTGTTCAAGGCTAGGTGAACCCAGTCATCTTTTCCAACAACCACACAAATGACCACAATTAAAACCAAAACAATCCCACATGGCCCTCATCTTCTTCTATGTAGTCACTCATCATAACCTCTGGCTGGATGATTCCTTAAATGGCGCAGCCCAAGAGAGTGTCCGAAATAAGCTCCCTTGCCCCTCATTTGCCTAACCTCAGGGTGGCCTGGACACCCTTTCTGTGAACGAGGATTGATCACACAGGTCTGCCGTTAATACTGCTCTGCTTCTCCAATTTGAGGCCTACTGACTGTCAGGTATAGATTCCTTATGTGATTTGGATTTATGATTAAACCCAAACACCTCTGCAGAGCTTGGAAGAACTCATTTGACGCGAAAAATCCCATTACTCCTTTGAAGGAGGTCAGGAACCTAACAGAGGAAGGCAAGAGACATCATCAACAATGACTGATCTTTTTGCTGTTTTGGTATTGGGTGCACACATTGGATGTTTCTTTAGATCCATCAGGTGCTGATAATCTAAGCCACAGCCTCACACAGGGCCAGAAGGCAGATTTAGACACATGGCTTTCCAAAGCAATTAAGCAAAGAGCCACAGGTGATGCCCATTCATTTCCATTAGCAAACTGTTTTTTTCAGGCTTTACAAAGGGGTGGCCTGAGGCAAAGACGTTCCTGACTTTCAGGGCAACAGAACAATAGGTTAGCAAAAGGCCCAAAGCACGGTTACTCCACTGAGGCTTTCCTGGTCACACTGATATCTGAGTTTTCTGAGATGCTCGCCATTCCCTTCAGCTATCTATTACATGGCCATGTCATAGAGTTTGGAGGTGGTACATATCTTGGACACAAAACCATGAGCATATTCTGGAGAGTAGATAGAATTCAGGAAGATAATAGGAACTTAGTAAGATAGTAGATGTTGCCCATCGATAAGGCAACCTGCAGTCCATTCCTAAAATGGGCAGGATGAATGTTGGGAAGCTTTCTACTAGACAGGACATATCCATTGTTGCATTCTCTTTTCTAATGTCTACAACCACGGACACAGTGGGAGACACAGACACAGAAACACTTGCCTTGTCAAAGTTCTTTCTAGAAACAGTCCACTCCAAACCAAACAAACCGCCTTTTCTACCTATTCTCAAAACATGAGACAAAACCACAAACTCACACCCACACTCAAAAAGGCACCTCCTTCTCCGAAGTAAGTCTGTGACTATCCAGAGTGTCCTTTGACTGGTGGGCCATTCGATGTTCCCCCGAAATGGCCTGTCTTGTCTCAGATCTGGTCTCCTTGTCCAACTCTGCGAAGTTGTCAGGAGCCTGTGCTGACCACTACATGCTTTCTCAGGGAAGGCCTGTCTTCAGAACTCTCCTCGTGTGTGGCCATCCTCACATCAGTAGGTTCCAAAAAAGACAGACTCTGTCCTTGGTAAATCCAAACAAGTCAGCCAACTGGAACTGGGAATGGGAGTGGCTCTGTGTTCCTGTCTTCCTGGATCCCAAGTTCAGAGAGTTCCATCACCAAAGAAGTGAGGTAGGTCAATTCCTTCAGGATATGAATGAGGTCACTTCCTTGGCAACCACTATTTTATTAAACTTTCAATATAAGTATGAAAACAGAAATCTAGGTAAGATTTGAAGCCCAGAAGGGCTTTGGGCCCTTGATTGGGATACTTAGCATTGAATTACGTTCTGCACAGATGTCCGAGATAAATCGATATACAATGGCATAGGACCTTGTACCTTGCATGATTGAATGTAGAAGAGGACATCCCATTAAAAAAGGATAGTTGCTAGGATTAGGAAGATAGTTGGTAGGTTTATAAAAAAGAGTGAGTATTGGATTTGGACCAAAAGTTGTTTAGCAATCGTGTTTCGGGTAGAGAGTGAACATAAATATCAGCACATGTGAAGATTCAATCACAATGATGAACTGGGGAAAATATGTAGAAAAGCAGATATCAATAGAGACATTAGGAAATCAGGCAAAGTATAAAGTGAGTGATAGGATTAGACATTTTCAACATGGTTGAGGTTGAATATGTAATCTTTGGAAGAAACAAAGATGTAGTCACCAATAGGATTGACATTTGAGAGAATTAGACAACCTGGACATGGTTGTTTTAGTCATCCATCCTCAATTCCCATTTCGCTTTGGTTAAAGGTTAATAAAATAGGTACTTGTGACTTCTAATTTTTCTGTATGCTTAACAAAACACTGTTGAAATCTGGAGAACTGTTTGATAATTTTGTTCCCAGAATGTGCTGTCCCCAACAGCCAATCTGAGGATTGTACTCCCTCACATGGTTGCACGCAAACCGCCCACTTGCTCTGACCCATCAATAAATTTCCATCCCTGCCCTCTACAAGGAAAGTGTATAAGCTCTGATTAAGCTGTTCTCAAGGCTCTCTGCCCCAATAAAACCTTTGTTGTTGCTGAGTTAAAGTGGTATACTCTTCTGGACTTAAAAGATGCTTTCTTTTGCTTGCCTCTGCATAAAGATAGTCAGTTGCTGTTTGCTTTCGAGTGGGTAGACCCAGAAACCGGAATGTCTGGTCAACTAACTTGGACTAGACTCCCACAGGGGTAAAAACTCCCCCACTTTCTGTGATGAAGCCCTACACAGAGATCTCAACAACTTCACAACTACGCACCCCGAATTCACCCTGCTTGAATATGTGGATGTCCTGCTACTGGCACCCAACACCAAGGAAAACTGTGAGTCTGGGACCCAAGCACAATTATCCTAGCTTGCTCAACTCGGGTATAGAGCTTCTGCCAAAAAGGCCCAAATTTGCCAGCAAGAAGTAATCTTCCTGAGGTATTCCCTTAGGGGCGGTAAATGATGGTTCACTGAGGCCAGAAAACAAACCATTGTGCAGATACCACCCCCATCAAACAGGAGACAACTCAGAGAGTTTTTGGGACTGCTGGCTTTTGCAGGTAATGGATAGCTGGGTTTGTGTTCTTAGCTGCTCCTTTATACCCGCTCTTAAATGAGGATGCCCAATTCTAATGGACCCCTGAGCACCAGCAAGCTTTTGATAACATCTAAGGACACTGACACTGAATTACTCAACTTCACTCAGCTCAGCCTGCAATTACAGAAAGCCCTACACTACTTTAAAAGTGTACATCAACTCACTCACCTTGGTTCAAAGAAATTGCAGGCATTCCTGCAGGATCATGAACAGAGTTTTTGACTAACCGACACACAACGAAAGGAAATATCTGAATGGGTAACAAAAGCCTGTCGGGTCTGTCAATTGGTTAATGCTTACCCTTCCAAGTTTCCTGCAGGAAAGCACCTACGAGGAACCAGACAAGGACAAATCTGGGAAGTGGACTTAACTAAAAGTAAGCCAGTAAGGTATGGACTTAAATATCTCCTAGTCTTTGTAGATACATTTTCAGGATGGATTGAAGCCTTTCCCATTAATAAAAAAAATGGTGCAAATGGAGGTCAAGAAGATCCTGGATGATATTTTACCAAGAAACAGCCTGCCTAACTTAATAGGGTCTTATAATGGACCGGCATTCATGGCCCAGGTAAGTCAGCGGTTAGTCAGAACCCTGGGGATTAATTGGAAGTTACATTGTGCTTATAAAACCCAGAGCTCAGGACAGGTAAAATAATAAATAGAACCATTAAAGAGACCTCAAAGAAACTAAGCTTAGAGACCAGCATAAAAGAATGGACTATGCTCCTGCCTTATGCACTGTATCATGCAAGAAATTCTCCCTCTGTTTCTTTGTGTAACCTCACCCGCTTTAAAATTCTCTATGGTGCCCCTTCTCCAGTAAGGGACCTAACCCCAACACTAAGACCTAACGATCACTTCCACACCCCCTTGCTTGACAGACTAAAATCTCTCAAAAGAACTCAGCGATACCTGTTGAACCAGCTGGCCACTGTCTACCAACCTGGGCATGAGGAGACTCCACATCGCTATTAAGTAATAGACTTCGTCTACATAAGACAACATCAGGTGTCATCCCTGGAACCCCACTGGAAAGGACCATACCAGGTGCTACTTATAACACCTAAAGTGGTAAAAGTAGACGGAATCACTTCCTGGATCCATGCCTCAAGTCTCAAGCCTGCGTGCTGTCCAGACTCTGGCTGGAAATTGGAAAAGGCTGGTAACACTTTCAAATTGCATACTCGCCATGTGGATATGGCTATAGACTCTCCCCTTGGCCACCAGCTCTATCATGACGCAGGATCTTCACTCATCAGCCAGTTCAGCAGCGATGGCTGATCACAAATTCTGCTAGACAAGAAGTATGCTCTATCTTGCATACAGCCCCCTTAGGGGCCTGGTGGCCATCTCTCCACCCAGACATTTTTCAGCTGGCTATAGGTGTTTTCCAATTTGGATATCCCTGATGAGAGGATCCCACTAAAATTCCATTAAATACCTTCTGTACCATGGATAATGGAAACAAACACTATGAATGTAGGGACACGCGAGCCAGATGCAGGCTGGCTAGCCTAGATTACTATGTCTGCCCGGCAGACTATCAAAGCCACAAACAGCCATGCCTGTGTGGGGGGAAATCTGACTTCTTCTGGGAGTCATGGGATGTGAGCATACAGGGGGTGCCTGGTGGAACCCAAACTGCTCATCAAATTCAGTACACAGCATAGGCCATATTACCAACAAGACAACCAAAACCGATGGCCCCTAGAGGGGTCTCTAGATTCTCAAATTCTGTGTGACCTTTGAACTTCTGCAAGTGCTCAAAAGAGTAAAAGGAGATTCCCCTATGTGGAGGCCTTTTCCCTCCTTCACTCACATCCTGAACTATGCTTCTCCAATAGATCCTCACCCTCAGACTTCTGCTCCAGACTCTCTGCTGTCACTCCCACCTCAGCAAACTGATTTCTCCCCTCCAATTACTAGATCAAAAACCCAAACCTCCGTCAGTTCTCAGACCATTGCCCCCTTGCTGAGGTAGCAGGTACTGAGGCACCCCTCCACCCACTCACTCCTCTCTTCTCCTGTCAGTGCCCACACCGGGTCTCACCAGGTCCTCTTACCAGCTAACCCAAAGCTCAAACCAGCTGAGGACAACCCTCAGACCCCTATCCAAGACGTAATGAAAATGGCCTTTAAAGTTGCTTTTTCATCACTGAAAACAGGTTTCAAAGAATTTAAAGTCCCTCACCGGCTTTTTGGGATTCTCACTCCCATCTTCCCCTTGGCTGTATCTGTTCTACTGCTCAAGTTTTTGTTGCAAGGAAAATCCCAAACCATTTTCCTATTATTTTTTACATCTCTCCTTCCTCAAACATAGATCCACGGAGCTGCTCTCACCCCCGCCTTCCCAGTCTTCCCCCTCTGTACCAGGCCCACAGAAAAATCTTAACTGACATTCTCCAGAAGTCTTCACCATGGCTGACTTTAGAACTTTCAGCAAAAGAGTCCCTATAAAAGAGTTCAATGTAGATAAACTTCCTGTTTTCATGTTGCCTGTTCTACTTGGGCACTGGCTGGACAAATCAGCACTCCTAAGCTAGACACCCCCTTACTAGTTTTTCACAAAATATGTGAACAAGGTCCCTGGCCTTGTGATGGGGCTTCACAGAGATGGCTACATTTCTAAGATAAATAAGTTACCAACTGGGCTCCATGGTAACAGTTAGAAGGGAGAAAAAAAAAGAGAAGAAAAAAGCTTTCTCCCTCCTAGGTGTTCTTAAAAATGTAACTTTCCCAGAACAATGAAAAAAAAGAAACAGAAACAAAAACTGCTTTTTGTGAACTTCTGCAGACTGTGACCTTCTGAGCCCCTTCCCTTACATGTTGGGTACAAAATTCTGAAACTACCTAAACTTGTGGTTCAGGGGATTAATTGATTACAAAGAAGCAATGCCTTCTAAATAAGGATGCAGCTACATAGGACTGTTTCCCTGTCTTCCGTTCTATCTTAGGTGCCTTTCCTTGTCCAAACCTACAACAGTATAATTCCATATACTTAAACATTGTTTATGTTTTCATAAAATGTTCAACAGATGTGATTAATTATGTAATGGTGCAGATGTTTCCCAGAGTGCTCTATCATGACGCAGGATCTTTTAAAGTTCAAATAGGGGGGCATACAAGCCAGTTCTACCGGGAACCTGTATCCCTCACTTTAGCCATCCTATTAGGAATAGGAGTTGCTGCAGGGGTGGGCACAGGAACCACTGGCGTAGTCCATGGGACACAACAAATGACCCAATTAGAAGCAGCAGTACACCAAAGCTTAAAGATATTAAAAACCTCCATCACAGCTTTACAGGAATCTTTAACCTCTCCCTCTGAAGTTGTTTTACAGAACAGGCGAGGGTTGGAACTCCTTTTCATGAGAAAAGGGGGCCTTTATGCTGCATTGAGGAAAGAATGTTGTTTTTATGCTGACCATAGTGGTTGTAAAAGAATCTATGAGTAAATTAAGAAGACTCCTTGAAGAGTGTCAACGAGAGAGAGAGGCCCAAAAAGGGTGGTTTGAATCTTTGTTAACATAGTCCCCCTGGTTAACTATGCATTTATCAGCCCTGGCTGGTCCATTAATAATCATTTATTGCTAACTGTAGGGCCTTGCTTGCTCCACCGTGTAGTTTTATTTCTCCAAGCTCAAATTGGACAAGTTAAATTTTTGGTAATCAGACAACAAAATACGCCACTAGCAGACATAAAATGTTACACTGTTCAATGATCACTTTTATGATTAAAAGTAACCAGAAGAAGTGGGGAATGAAAGGTTAATAAAATACGTTTTTGCCACTTCCTGTTTTTCTGTATGCTTAACAAAACACTGTTGAAATCTTGAGAACTGTTTGCTAATCTTATTCCCAGAAAGTGCAGTCCCCAACTGCCAAACTGCAGAATGTAGTCCCTCACCCAGTTGCAAGCAATTGCCCACTCGCCCTGACCCATCAATAAACTTCTCTCCCTGGCCTCTCCAAGGAAAGAATATAAACTCTGGTTAAGCTGTTCTTAGGCCTCTCTGCTCTATTCAAGTGAACGCTGAGCCCCAGCAAGCTGGACCCTCCATAAACCCTTTGCTGTTGCATGAGACAGTCTCTAGGTGGTCTCTTCCTTCGACACTCAAATGACCTTTACATTGGTACAATCATAAGTGTGACATTTGCGTTTTGTGTCCAGAAAATTACTGTGATAAAATGTATATGTAGATCAGGTGACATGAGTATTTCTTCCACCATTTCTTGGAGAAATATTTTGAAGATGTATAAACTAAAATTGGGAGTACAAATAGGTGTCCCCTGTGTCTATGAATATAGAGATAATGCATGAATAGACCATATTGTGAATTAATAATATAACTAGTTCCAACTTTAAATAATGAATTGAATTGATATCTGAAAAAATACAGGAACTCTTATATTGATATACATACATTCATACATTCATTCCAACAAGTTATACATAATTTTGTTAAATCAGGAAGCTCACACATAGGTTGAATTTTCAGTTCCAACAGCATTTAGGAGGAGTGATTTCTTCTCACAATTTGTATCTGAAAATACAGCCACCTCACAATATTCTATATGTGCATATCAAAATACATGTGCTGAATAGCCTACATAGAAAGGGAGACAGGGGCTGGGGATGTGGCTCAAGCGGTAGCACGCTCGCCTGGCATGCGTGCAGCCCGGGTTCGATCTTCAGCACCACATACAAACAAAGATGTTGTGTCCACCGAGAACTAAAAAATAAATATTAAAAATTCTCTCTCTCTCTCTCTCTCTCTCTCTCTCTCTCTCTCTCTCATTCTCTCTTTAAAAAAAAGAAAGGGAGACAAAAATTCACATATTTGTTAACTTTAAAAACACATGGAAAACTATTTCAACAAAAAAAATACTAGATTTATAACTCCTACCATATATAATGCAAAAGGCCCGTCCAACTATACAAAATGCCTCCTCTGAATTGCTAGTATTTCTATACTGTTTGGGTAATTTTCCTCCATCTTATTAGGATTAGTAGTCAGAGTCTAATAGGGTAGGGTTTAGTGTCATGGATTCAATATTTCAATTGGAAAATTGGAAAATAAATTCAATGTGTTTGTAAATATGTGCTACACACAAATATTTCCACTCTCATCCAGAACAATGCCTTGATATTACTGTCGCCCCTAGTAAGACCCATTAGAGAAGAAGAGTTAGAAAATCTGTGAATACATATCTGGAATGGAATATGCTGAGGAGTACACAATCCTGGAAGTGGTAGAGGAGTTTCCAAAAGAAAGGGACAGGGTACACACTCCACAAACCTGAAGCTCTGTGGGCCTAAAGACTTCTTGAGAAACTGCCTCTGGTGTTGGGCACTGGAAATATATCGAGTTGTCAGGAGGTTTATCTTCCTTTGTAGTGAGACCATGAAAGCTGGGTCTGCATCTATGTGGCCTGAAGTACATGTTTTTTTTTTTTTTTTTTATTTTCCAATGAACATGAGGCAGCAGTGCTGAATTCTCTCTTTGTAGGAAAACTGTGGCCACTGGGGCTAAGTGACTCCCTGTGTGGACTGTGAAGCCATTTGGTCATCCTCCACTTTTCCTGGTGTTTTTTGCTGCTGCACTAGAGTTTGATATTTGCTTCACAAATACAAGGAGTTCAACTGGGACACAGTGCTGGAGGGAGTTCTGTCACTTGTGGTGTGTCAGCGTATGCATGTGCATGCACCAAACCGGCCTATATACCACATAGCTTGCCCCCTTGACCATAGCAACCTGATTCTGTATATTAACCTGAAACCTCTCCATGTAACAAGATGCCTTTACTTATAATGGTCTCCTGCCTGCACCATGTCCGACTCAAGACATTTTGAATCCAATGGCAGATCAACATGGCCCCACCACAGATGTTTTATCACACACCTGCCCACCACTGCTCTAGGCCCTCTACTCAGCAGGCTCCATCTTACTGGCATCTCTGTTCTACACAATTTTCATGAAACCCAATCAATCAAGGCACTGTCTGATAAACTCATGATCAGCAATAGGACATCCAATGGTTCTGCATGCTACCTGGTCAAGGAAATTTTAAAAATTCAAAGTTATTTATCTAGTCATTTTTCAAGAATGAAGTTGGATGTACTGTGGGTTTCAATTCATTCAGGAGCCATTAAATGGTGAGAAAGCTCATTTCAATAAAAACTCTGGGGAACTCTCACAGGCAAGGCTTCCCAAACAGTGTCCAAAAGATCACATGAAGCCAGGCCCATTGAAGTCTACAATTGAGGTCTATGAGTGTTTTGATCTCAACTATGACTGCTAAGTTTTTCCGAAAAATATCTTGTGATATTCTGGCTGATTTTCCCAGTACTCTGTTGATAGCCACCCTGGGCCTATATCTCAGTTTTTAAGGGCAACACTCATGCGTGGCCTCCTAAAATCCCAACACAATTCATGGCAATACAACTCTAAGGTCAGTTCCAGAACTCATTGTCTAAGAGGAATCATACCAGTGTTCAAGCCCAGGTGGACCCAGTCATCTCTTCTAACTGCCACACAAATGACCACAATTAAAACCAAAACACTCCCACATGGCCCTCATCTTCTTCCTTATAGACACTTATTATAACCTCTGGCTGGAGGTATCCATAAGGGACGCAGCCAAAAACAGTATCCACAATATGCTTCCTGGCCCCTCATTTGCCTAAAATCAGGGTGACCTAAACACCCTTCCTGTGAACCAGGAGTGATTAAATAAGCCTGCATTTTATACTGCACTTTTTCTCCAATTTGAGGACTACTGACTGTCAGATATAGATTTTTTATGATATTTGGATTCATGAGGAAACCCAAGGACATCTGCAGGGCTTTTAAGAACTCATTTGACCCAAAGAATCCCCATTCTCACTTGATAGAGTTCAGGAACCTAACAGAGGAAGGCGAGAGTCTTTATCCACAATGATTGACCTTTTGGCTATTTTGGGTTTGTATGCACACATGGGATTTTTCTTTAGATCCATCAGGTGCAGAGAATCTAAGTCACAGCCACACACAAGGCCAAGAGGCTAATATAGATACATCCCTTTCCAAAGCAATAAAGCAAAGAGCCATAGGTGATGCCCATTCATTTCCATTTGAAAATTGTTTTCTTCAGGCCTCACAAAGGAGTGGCCTGAGTCAAAGACCTTTCTGACACTCAGTGCAACAGAATAATAGGTAAGCAAAAGGCCCAAAGCAGGGTTTCTCCAATGAGGCTTTCCTGGTCACACTGATATCTGAGTTTTCTGAGATGATCGCCATTCTTTTCAGTTATCCAGTACATGGTCACGTCACAGAGCTTAGAGGTGGTGCATATCTTGGACACAAAACCATGAGCCTATTCTGGAGAGTGGTCAGAATTCAGGAAGAAATCAGGAACTTACGAAGATTGTAGGTGTTGCCCATCTTTAAGTCAAGCCGCAGTCCATTCATAAATTGGAAAAGATTAATCCTGAGAAGCTTTCTACTAGACAGGACACATCCATTGATGCCTTAACTTTTCTAATGTCTACAACCACGGACACAGTGGTATACACAGACATAGAAACACTCGCCTTGTCAAACAACTTACTAGAAACTCTCCACTCTGTACCAAACAAACCGCCTTTTCTACCTATTCTCAGAATATGAGACAAAACCACAAGCTCACACCCACATCCACAAAGGCACCTCCTTCCCCCAAGTAGGTCTGTGACTATATGGAGTGTCCTCTGACTGATTGGCCATTTTATGTACCAGTGAAATGGCCTGTCCTGTCTCAGATCTGGTCTCCTTGGTCAAATCTGTGAAGTTGTCAGGAGCCAGCGGTGAGTCACTACCTGCTTTCTCAGGAAAGTTCCCTCCTCAGACCTCTCCTGGCATTTTGCCATCCTCACATCAGTAGGTACCAAGAAAGACTGACTCTGTCATTGGTATATCCAAACATGTGAGCCCACTGGGACTGAGACTGGGACTGGCTCTGTGTTCCTGGCTTCCTGGATCCCAAATTCAAAGAGTTCCATCACCAAGGAAGTGGGGTAGGTCACTTATTTCAAGAATTGAATGAGGTCACTGCCTTGGCAACCACTTTGTCCTAAGAGTTGCTTTCAAGGGTCCCATGAGACAGAGGCTGCCCTACTTCCTCTGACACTTTCACAATTTAGAATGGTATCTCAACCATAGAGAACCAGGAACAGCTCTCCAC
The DNA here is from genome assembly GCF_048772815.1 of Callospermophilus lateralis. NCBI lineage: Eukaryota > Metazoa > Chordata > Mammalia > Rodentia > Sciuridae > Callospermophilus > Callospermophilus lateralis. Next base: position 1,412,838 of record NC_135319.1, on the reverse strand, counting down.
ATAGGACTATGTGGTTTGGTCCATATTCTCTAAATTAAGAAGAGAGAGGCTGATTCAGAAACATCCCTTTATCCTGACAAGGTTGTTTGCCATGGAAGATGACTTTTGCTCTCTCAGGTCCTACATAGCTGCCTAAACATTCTCCAGGGATCATTTCTGCGTGCACCATTGAGGTTCTCAGCAGGTGGAAGATCCCCTACATTCCTGTATTGTGAGACCAACTCTGTCCCTGCTCTTCTGTAAAGGAAGATTCAGGGAACAGTGTATGGTTAGGCTTAATAACAGGTTCGATTGTGGTGAGGAGTCATTTTGTTGGATGAATAATGGTATTGGGAACCTGCAATATTTACAAGAATATATAGGTAAAATATAAGTATGGAAACAGAAATCTAGGTAAGATTTGAAGCCCAGAAGGACATTGAGACCTTCATTGGGATACTTAGCTTTGAATAATGTTCTGCACAGATGTCTCAGATAAATCGATATACAATGTTATAGGACCTTGTACCTTGGATGATTGAATGTCGAAGAGAACATCCAGGCTAAAAGGAATTGTCGGTATTATTAGGAAGACAGTTGGTAAGTTTAAAAAGAAGAGTGAGTATAGGATTTGGACCAAAAATTCTTTAGCAATAGGGGTTCGGGTAGAGAGTGAATATCAATGTCAGCACGTGTTAAGAATCAGTCAAATTGATGAACTGGAGAAAATATGTAGGAAAGCAGATATCCATAGAGACATTAGGAAATCATGCAAAGTGTAAAGTGAGTGATAGGATTAGAAATTTTCAATATGATTGAGTTTGAATATATAATCTTAGGAAAAAACAAATATGTAGTCCCCAACAAGATTGACAAGTGGGAGCATTAGGCAACCTGGACATGGATGTTTTTAGTAATCAATGTTCATTTTCCTTTTAGGCTTTGGTACAATCATAAGTGTGATCTTTGCATTTTCTGACCAGAATATTACTGTGAAAAGATGTATATGTGGATCAGGTGACATGAGTATTTCTTCCCCCATTGCTTGGAGCAATATTTTGAAGATGTATAAATTAGTATTGTGCGTAAAAATAGATGTACCCTGTGTCTATGAATATAGAGATAATGCATGAATAGACCATACTGTGAATAAATAATATAACTTGTTCCAACTTTACATAATGGATTGAATTGATATCTGAAAATATACAGGAAATCTTATATTGACATACATACATTCATTCCAACCAGTTATACATCTAATGGTAATATTAGGGTGGTGGTTTATCCTGAAAGGTGTGTGAGTTTTGCTTCAAAGTGATTATGGAAATAAAAAATAATATTTTTGGAAAGAAGTCTCATAAAAAGACCAGTCAAGAAACATGGAGAAATACATGTGTTCTGAAGCAGGAAGTTATTGACGTTGAAAGAAATGCCTAAAAATTTGTGAACTTGTGGATGAAATATATATTCTATGATGTGCATAAACTGAAGAAATAGTAATGTACCAGTGTTGAATAAAAATGAACGTCAAAATACATATCATGTCCCATAGGAATCTACTTGCATTGATTTTAAACTGAGTCAGTTACTCTAGAAATATTAGGATTTGTATGCACCTTTCACTGAAGTTAGTTTTCTGTACTAGGGAACAAATATATATTTCAGGTTGATGAATATTTCTGAGAGTAATCTTGTGAAAAATTGATTATAAATCTAAATATATAAACATGAATGAATTTAGGGAGTGTATATAAGACACATATATTTCGTATTTTTAAAAATCTGGAGAGTATATATAAATATATATATATATATATATATATATATATATATATATATATATACACACAAAACATACACACAGACCATAAAAAGTAGCAATACATATGCTAATCAAAATTCATCATTAAATATATATCATTCACATATGCAAAAATAATTATTTTCCTGAGCATGGATTTTTGTATAATGTTTTTCTATTAGGAAGCTCACACATATGTTGAATTTTCAGTTTCAACAGCGATTAGGAGAAGTGATCTCTTCTCACAATTTGTATCTGCCAAGTCAGACAACACACAAAAATTAACCTGTGATACCAGGTAGGATTATATATGTGCATATAAATATACATGTGCTGAGTAGTCTATAGAGAAAGGGAGACAGGAATTCACATATTTGTTAATTTTAAAACACATGGAGAATTATTTTAACCAAAAATTGACTAGATTTATAACACCTACCCTTTATCATGCAAAAGGCAAATCCAAATATACACCATGCCTCCACTGAATTGCATGTATTTCTATTTTGTTTGGGTTATTTTTCTCCATCATATTAGGATTAGTAGTCAGAGTCTAGTAGGGTACGGTTTAGTGTCATGGTTTCAGTATTTTGATTGGAAAATAAGAAAATGAATCCATTGTGTATGCAAATATGTGCCACACAAAAAACTTCCCACTCTCATCCATAACAATGAATTGACATTACCTTCACCCCAAACAAGGCACAATTAGAGGAGAAGAGTTAGAAAATCTGTGAATTCATATATGGAATGGATCATGCTCAGGAGTTCACAACCTTGGAGGTGGTAGAGGAGTTTCCAAAAGTTGGGGTCAGGGTAAACACTCCACAAACATGGAGCTCTGTTTGCCTAAAAACTTCTTGAGAAACTGCCACTGAGTTCGGGCACTTGAAATATATGTTGTTGTCAGGAGCTTTAGCTTCATTTGTAGTGAGACCATCAAAGCTGGGTCTGCATCCATGTGACGTGGAGGACATGGTTTCTTATTTTTTAATGAACATAAGGGAGCAGAGCTGAATTCTCTCTTTGTGGGTAAACTGTGGCCACTCGGGGCTAAGTTTCTCCCCGTGTGGACTGCGAAGCCATTTGGTCATCTTCCATTTTTTGTGGTGTTTCTTGCTGCCTCACTGGGAGAATGGTATTTACTTTATGAGATACAATGAGTTCTACTGGGACAAAGTGCTAGAGTGAGTTCTGTCACGTGTGGTGGGTCAGGGTCTGCAGGAGAATGCACCAACAAGTCTTCTATCCCACATAGCTTGTCCCCTTGACCATAGCAACCTGATTCGTAAAATTGCCATTAAATCTCTCCATATAACGAGATACCTTTAGATATAAGGATCTGCTGGCTACACTATTTCAGTCACAAGCCATTTGGAAGCCAATGGAAGATCCACATGACCCCACCACAGATGTTTTATCACACATCTGCACACCACTGCTCTAGGCCGACTACTCAGCAGGCTCTAACTTACTGGTATCTCTGTTCTACACCATTTTCCTGAAACCTAGTCAATCAAGCCACTGTCTGGTACACTCATGATCAGAAACAGGACATCCAAAGATTCTCTAGTGCCTCCTGTTCATAGGAATTTCAAATATATCATGGTATTTATCTAGGATTAGGAAGATAGATGGTAGGATTAAAAAGAAGAGTGAGTAAAGGTCTTGGACATAAAGTTCTGCTTCTCCAATTTGAGGCCTATTGTCATGCGTGGGCGACTCTCATGCCTGGCCTCCTAAAATTCCAACACAATTCATGGCAATACATCTTTAAGGTCATTTCCAAAACTCCGTTTCTAAGGGGAATCACACCAGAGTTCTAGCCCAGGTGGACCCATTCATCTCTTCCAACCACCCCACAAGTGACCACAATTAAAACCAAAACACTCCCACATGGCCCTCATCTTCTTCCATATAGACACTCATCATAACCTCTGGCTGGACGTTTCCATGAGGGGCGCAGTGCAAGACAGTGTCCACAATAAGCTCCCTTGCCCCTCATTTGCCTAAAGTCAGGGTGGCCTGGACACCCTTCCTGTGAACCATGAGTGATCAAATAAGCCTGCCATTAATGCTGCTCTGCTTCTCCAATTTGAGGCCTTCTCATATCTGGGCTGCCCTCTGCAGGGCTTTGAAGAACCCATTTGAGTGAGTCTAGGATTTGGACCAAAAGTTCTTTAGCAATACGGTTTTGGTGAGAGAGTGAATGTAAATGTCAGCACATTTGAACGGTCATTCCCAATGATGAACTTGAGAAAAGATTTTTGAAAGCAGATATCAATGAAGACATTAGGAAATCAGGCAAAGTACAAAGTGAGTGGTAGGATAAGACATTTTTAAAAGGGTTGAGGTTGAATATATAATCTTAGGAAGAAACAGATATGTAGTCACCAATAGGAATGATATTTGAGAGCATTAGGGAACCAGGACATGAATGTTGTTAGTAATACATGCTCACATTCAAGTTAGGCTTTGGTAAAGTCATAAATGTGACCCTTGCATTTTGTGTCAGGAATATTGCTGTGTTGAAATGTATATGTATATCAGGTGACTATAGTATTTTTTTCCACCATTTCTGAAAGCAATATTTCAAAGACTTATAAATTAGTATTGGGGATACAAATACATAGACCCTGGGTCTATGAATATAGAGATGATGCCTTAATAGACCATACTGTGAATAAATAATATAACTGGTTCCACTTTTAATAATGGATTGAATTGATATCTGAAAATATATAAGAAATTTTATGTTGATATACAATCATTCATTCCAAACAGTTATACATCTAATGGTAATAATAGGGTTACGGTTTATCATGATGGGTGTGTGAGTTTGCCCCAAAAGTGATTATGGAAATCGAAAACAATGTGTTCTAAAAGAAGTCTCATGAAAAAAAAACAGTCAAGAAAGCTGGAGCAATTCATGTGTTCTGAAGCAGGAAGTGATTTAAGGTGAAACAAATGCCTATAAATTTGCTCAATTGTGGAAGAAATATATATCGTATGATGTGCATAAAATGAAGAAAAACTAATATACCAGTGTTGAATAAAAATGAACGTCAAAATAGACATCATGGAACATTGGAATCTATTTGCATTGATGTTAAACTGGGTAAGTTACTGTAGAAATATTAATATTTGTATATTCCATTCACTGAATTTAGTTTTCAGTACTAGGAAACAAATATGTAGTTCAGGTGAATGAATATTTCTCAGAATAATGTTGTAAAAAGTTGATTAGAAATCCAAATAAATTAAAATTAATGAATTTAGGGAGTGTATAATAAGACACATATATTTCACATTTTGAAAAATCTGGAGAAATACAAAACCCACAAAGAGAAATTAAAAAGTAGCAATATATATGCCAATCAAAATTCATTGTGAAATATATATCGTCCACAGATCCAAAAGTATTTATTTTACTAAAGATGGATTTATGTATAATGTTGTTCAACTAGGAAGCTCCCCCATAGGTTGAATTTTCTGTTCCAACAGCAATTAGGAGGAGTGATCTCTTCTCACAATTTGTATCTGTCAAGTTAGCCACCTCACAAGTATGTACGTGTGATATCAGGTAGGATTCTATATGTGCATATACAAATACATGTGCTCAATAGGCTACAGAGAAAGGGAGAAAGGAATTCACATATTTGTTAACTTTAAAAACACACGGAGAACTACTTCAGTTAAAAATTGACTAGATTTATAACTCCTAACCTATATATTGCAAAAGACAAGCAACTATACACCACCCCTCCTCTGAACTGCTTGTATTTCTATTCTGTTTGAGTTATTTTTCTCCATCATATTAGGAATAGTAGTCAGAGTCTAGTAGGCTATGGGTTAGTGTCAGGGAATCAGTATTTTGAATGAAAAATTGGAAAATAAAATCCAATATGTATGCAAATATGTGCTACACAAAAATCTCCCACTCTCTTCAAGAACAATTCATTGTAATTAATTCCAACCCAAGTAATACACAATTAGAGGAGAAGAGTTAGAAAATCTGTGAATACATATCTGGAATGGAATATGCTCAGGAGTTCACAACCTTGGAGGTGTTAGAGGAGGTTTCCCAAAGTAAGGGGCACGGTAAACATTCCACAAACATGGAGCTCTGGTGCCCTAAAAACTTCTTGGGAAACTGAGTATGAGGTTGGGCACTTGAAATATATATTGTTGTCAGGAGCTTTTGCTTTCTTTCTAGTGAGACCATCAACGCTAGGTCTGCATCTATGTGACCTGAAGGACATGGTTTCTTATTTTCCAATGAACATGAGGCAACAGTGGTGAATTCTCTCTTTGTAGGTAAATTGTGGCCATTGTGGGCTAAGTGTCTCAACATTTGGACTGTGAAGCCATTTGGTCTTCCTCCAATTTTCATGGTGTTTCTTGCTGCTGCACTGGGAGTTTGGTATTTGCTTCACGATATACAAGGAGTTCAAATGGGACACAGAGCTGGAGGGAGTTCTTTCACGTGCGGTGGGTCAGGGTTCTCAGGAGAATGCATCAACCAGGCTTCTATCCCTCATAGCTTTCCCCCTAGTCCATAGCAATCTGGATCTGAATATTGCCCTGGAGCCTCTCCATATAACAATATGCCTTTACATAGAACATTCTGCTGGCTGCACCACGTCAGTCACAAGCCATTTAGAAGCTAATGGCAGATCCACATGGCCCCACACGGTTGTTTTATCATACACCTTCCAGCCTCAGCTCTAGGCCCACCACTCAGCAGGCTCCAACTTACTGGTATCTCTGTTCTACACCATTTTTATGAATCCCAGTCAATCAAGGCACTGCCTGATACACTCATGATCAGACTTAGAACACCAAAGGTTCCCAGTGCGACCAGGTCATGGGAAATTCAAAAATCTCATGGTATTTATCTAGGCATTTTTCAAGGATGAAGTTGGAGACACTGTGGGTTTCAATTCATTCAGGAACCATTAAATGGTGAGGAAGCTGATTTCAATGAACACTCTGGAGTACTCTCACAGGCAAGGCTTTCAAAAGAGTGGCCCAAAGGTCACATGAAGCCAGGCCCATTGAGGTCTACAATGTGAGTTCTATGTTTGTTTTGATTCCCATCTACAGCTGACATGTCTTTAAGAATAAAATCATGTGATTTCCTGACTGAGATTCCCAGTGCTCTGTGAAAAGGCACCCTGGCCTATATCTTAGTTTCCAAGGGTGACTCTCATGCGTGTCCTCCTAATATCCCAACACAATTCATGGCAATACTTCTCTGAGGTCAGTTTCAGAACACAGTCTCTAAGGGGAATCACACCAGAGTTAAAGCCCAGGTGGACCCAGTCATCTCTTCCAACCACCACACAAATGACCATAATTGAAACCAAAACACTCCCACATGGTTTTCATTTTCTTCCATATAGACACTCAACATAACCTCTTGCTAGAGGTTTCCATGAGGAGCACATTCCAAGACAGTGTCCAAAATAAGCTCCCTTGCTCCTCGTTTGCCTAAAGTTCGAGTGGCCTGGACACCCTCTCTGTGAAACAGGAGTGATCCAATAGGCCTGCATTTCATACTGCTCTGCTTCTCCAATTTGAGGACTACTGACTGTGGGGTTTAGATTCTTTATGTGTATTGGAGTCATGAGAAAACCCATACACCAATGGGCTTCCATCTGCAGGGCTTTAAAGAACTCATTTGACCCAAATGATACCTATTCTCACTTGATGGAGGTCAGGAACCTTAAAGAGGAAGGCAAGAGACTTTATCCACAATGACTGCTATTTTGGCCATTTTGGTTTTGGATGCATACATGGGATCTTTCTTTACATCCATCAGGTGTCAACAATCTAAGCCACAGCCTCACACAGGGCCAAGAGCCTGATTCAGACACATCCCTTTCCAAAGCAATTAAGCAAAGAGCCACAGGTGATGCCCATTCATTTCCATTTGAAAACTGTTTTCTTCAGGCTTCACAAAGGGTTGGCCTGAGGCAAAGACCTTCCTGACTTTCAGGGGAAAAGACCAATTGTTAAGCAAAAGGTCCAACCAGGGTTTCTCCACTGAGACATTAGTAGTCACACTGATATCTGAGTATTCTGAGATTCTCGCTATTCCTTTCAGCTATCCAGTATATGACCATGTGACAGAGCTTGGAGATGGTACATATCTTGGACACAAAACCATGAGCATATTCTGGAGAGTGGCCAGAATTCAGAAAGAAAACTGGAAATTAGGAAGATATCAGGTGTTGCCCATTGATTATGCAAGCCGTGGTCCATTCATTAATTGGGCAGGATGAATGCTGGGAAGCTTTCTAATAGACAGGATACATCCATTGATGCATTCTTTTTTCTAATGTCTACAACCACGGACACAGTTAGATACACAGACATAGAAACACACGCCTTGTGAAACGACTTAATAGAAACATATCACTCCAAACCACCAAACCGTTTTTTCTACCTATTCTCAGAACATGAGACAAAACCACAAACCCACACCGACACCCACAAAGGCACCTTCTTCCCCCAAGTAGATCTGTGACAATCCGGAGTGTCCTCTGACTTCTATACCATACTGTGTTCCCCCAAAATGGCCTGTCCTTTCTCAGATCTGGTCTCCTTGGCCAACTCTGTGAAGTTGTCAGGAGGTAGCGGTGAGCCACTACCTGCTTTCTCAGGAATGGCCCCTCTTCAGAGCTTTCCTGGCATTTGGCCACCCTCACATCAGTAGGTACCAAGAAAGACTGACTCTGTCATTGGTAAATCCAAACAAGTGAGCCCACTGGGACTGGGACTGGGACTGCCTCTGGATGCCTGGCTTCCTGGATCCCAAGTTCAGAGAGCTTCATCACCAAGGAAGTGAGGTGAGGTCACTTCCTTCAGGAACTGAATGAGTTCACTGCCTTGGCAACCACTTTTTCCTAACAGTTGCTTCCAAGGGTCACATGAGATGGTGGCTGCCCCTACTTCCTGTTACGCTTTCACAAGTTGGATTGGTATATCAAACATAGGTAGCCGGGAACAGCTTTCCACACAGGACTGGTTTGGTCCATCTTCTCTACATTAAGATGAGAGAGGCTGATTTGGACACAACCCTTCATCCTGACCAGGTTGTTTGTCATGTAAGATGACTTTTACTCTCCCATGTCCTTCATAGCTGACTACATCTTCTCCAGAGATCATTTCTGCATGGACCTTTGAGGTTCTCAGCTGGTGGAAGATCCACTACATTCCTGTATTGTAAGACTAACTCTGTCCCTGCTCTTCTGTAATGTTAGATTGAGGGAAAAGTGTATGGTTAGGGTTAATAACATGTTCAATTTGGGTTAGGAATCATTCTGGTGGCTGAATAATGGTACTGGAAACCTGTGATATATATGAGAATATATAGGTGAAATATATGTATGAAAACAGAAATCTAGGTAAGATTTGAAGCCCAGAAGAGCATTGGGCCCTTGATTGGGATACTTAGCTTTGAATTAGATTCTGCACAGGTGTGTCAGATTAATCGATATTCAATAGCCTAGGACCTTGTACCTTGGATGATTGAATGTAGAAGAGAACATTCAGACAAAAAGGGATAGTTGGTAGTGAAAGGTTAATAAAATAGGTACTTGTCACTTCCTGTTTTTCTGTATGTTTAACAAAACACTTTTGAAATTTTGAGAACTCTTTGCTAATCTTGTTCCCAGAATGTGCTCTCCCCAACTGCTAAACTGCAGAATGTACTCCGTACCCGATTGCACACAAACTGCCCACTCACCCAGACCCATCAATAAACTTCCCTCCCTGCCGTCTCCAAGGAAATTTTATAAGCTCTGATTAAGCTTTTCTCAGGGCTCTCTGCTCTATTCAATTGACCACTGAGCCCCAGCATGCTGGACCCCCAATAAACCCTTTGCTGTTGCATGGGACAGTCTCTTTGTGGTCTCCTCCTCAGACGCTCACCCGACCTTTACATATGGAAGTTCCACTGAGATCCAGCAGCGGCAGAAGAGAGACCCTGTGTGTCATTGCTATCACTGTTTGGTTATCTTTCATTATGGGTCAGAGCACTTCAATGACTCTGTCCCTGACACTTGATAACTGGACCAAAGTCCACTTAAGGGCTCAGAATCTTTCTTATTTAGTAAAACGCTGGGCCTGGAAGATCCTCTATGCCTCAGAATGGCCCACCTTTGGTGTCAGATGGCCTCTAGAAGGATCTTTCTACTTCCCACTAATTTAAAAAATCAGACACATTGGCTTTCAGCCAGGGCCACATAGCCATCTGTATCAACAGCCATATATCTTAACTTCTCAGGACCTCTGCAAATCTCCTCCTCAATGGATGAAGCCTTTCCTTGCCCCTGCCCCTGCTCCTACTCCTTCCCCCATGATCTCTCAAACCCTAAGCTCTTCTTTCTCCTCCACCCTCTGTTCTCCCTGAGTCACAAGATTTGACTCTAGTGGATTCTCCTCCCCCTCCTTATCCCCTGCCCTCTTCCCCCAACCCCCAACACCCTCTAAGTGATTCCCCTGCTGCTGACTCAGCCTCTCTGCAATTGGAGGAGCACAGCGCCCTCCAGATAGCTCCCCGGCAGCACACACAGCCCCTCCTTCCCTTGAGGAAGCTGGCCCAGCTAAAGAAACTCGCCAGCAGCGAATGATTGAAAACCCTGGATCTCCCATGATGCTCCTTCTCCATCCCTATGGGCCAATGATTGACAAGAGCCATGGGAGAAAAATGCAAGCCTACTAGTATTGGCCTTTCTCTTCTTCATATGTACATAATTGGAAATATAACAATCCCCCTTTTCCCGAGGACCCCACCTGGCACACAGGTCTGGTTGAGTCATTGATGTTTTCACACTGGCCTACTTGGGATGACTGCCAACAACTTCTAGGGACTGTCTTCATGACACGGGAACAAAGGAGAATACACCTGGAAGGTGGAATAAAATATCCTGTGACCAGATGCGTGACCTACACAACTTTCCAATATAATCAAAGCCAGCTTTCCTTTGAACCGACCCAACTGTGGCCCCAAAATCTTTGAAGGTAGGGAGCATCTGTCCACTTATCACCGGGCTCTAATAGTGGGTTCCCGTGCGGCCACTAGGCGAACAACTAATTAGGCCAAGGTAAGAGAGATTATTCAAGGGCCTGATGAACCTCCCTCTATGTTTCTAGAGAGATTTATGGAGGCATATAGGAGATATACTCATTTTGATCCTCAGGCAGAGGATCAAAAGGCATCTGTCACAATGGCCTTTATTGGGCAAGCTGCCCCGGATATTAAAAGAAAGTTAAAATGCTTAGATGGATTACAAGATATGACTTTGAGAGATTTAGTCAGAGAAGACGAGAAGGTATACTTTAAGGGAGAAACTGAGGAAGAGAACGGAGCAATGCGAGGATAAAAGAAACAAAAGACAGACTAAGGCGTTGACTAAGGTCCTGGTCACAACAAAAAATAAGCCAGAAATTAAGAAACAGAGAGACAGGAAGGGTTACCTGGGCCCACGCCAGAGGCCACCCCTTGCCTCAGATCACTGTGCCTACTGTAAGAAAAAGGACACTGGGCCAAAGAGTGCCCTAGAAAGAGACAGCCACGCCAGCCAGCCATTCTGACTCTTGATGATGACTACGAAAGTTGGGGCTCAGATCCCCTCACCGAGCTCAGGGTAACTTTTGAAGTGTAGTGGACCCCAGTAAACTTTGAAGTGCATACCGGGGCAATATACTCAGCCCTTAAGGCCCCATTGGGCCATCTATCAAATAAAAGGTCTCTTGTTCAAGGGGCAAATGACAGTAAGTATAGGGCTTGGACAACTAAGAGGACCATGGACCTGGGAAAAGGTAAATCCATCAATCCTTCCTAGTAATCCCAGAATTCCTGGCCCCATTGATGGGCAGAGATCTGCTAACCAAGCTCTGGGCCAAAATAACTTTTAACCCTGAAGGCCCCCAAGTGGAATTTCTAAATCCGTCAGTAAAAACTCCTATAGTCACGGCTCTAACTATTTCAGTAGAAAATGTACAACAACTCACTCACCTTGGTTCAAAGAAACTGCAGGCATTCCTGAAGGATCAAGAACAGAGTTTTCCACTAACTAAATCACAGTGAAAGGAAATAACTGAATGGGTAACAAAAGCCTGTCGGGTCCATCAATTGGTTAATGCTTACCCTTCCAACCTTCCTGCAGGAAAGCACCTACGAGGAACAAGACCAGGACAATTCTGGGAAGTGAACTTTACAGAAATTAAGCATGCAACGTATGAACTTAAATATCTCATAGTCTTTGTAGATACATTTTCAGGATGGATTAAAGCCTTCCCCACAAAAAAAAAAAAGAAGAAGAAGAAGAAAGAAAGAGCACAAATGGTGGTCGAGGAAATCCTGGAAGATATTTTTCCAAGATACGACCTGCCTAAGGTAACAGGGTCTGGTAATGTCCAGGGTTTAGCCAGGACCCTCTGGATTAACTGGAAGTTACATTGTGCTTATATACCACAGTGTTCAGGACAGGTAGAAAGAATGAACAGAACCATTGAAGAGAACTTAATGAAATTAAGCTTAGAGACCGGCAAAAAAGATTGGACTACGCTCCTGCCTTATACAATGTTTTATGCAAAAAATTCTCCGTTTGTTTCTTTGTGTAACCTCACCTGCTATGAAATTCTCTATGGGGCCCGTACTCCGGTAAGGGACTTAACCCCAACTCTAAGACCTAACGATCACTTTCACACCCCCTTGCTTGACAGACTTAACGCTCTTGAAAGAACTCAGGGATACCTGTGAAAACAGCTGACCACTGCTTACCAAACTGGGGATGAGGGGACTCCACATCGATTACAAGTAAGAAACTTCATCTACATAAGACGACATCAGGTGTCATCCCTTGAACCACGCTGGAAAGGACCATACCAGGTGCTACTTATAACACCTACAGTGGTAAAGGTAGACAGAATCACTTCCTGGATACAGGACTCTCATCTCAAGCCTGCACCCTGTCCAGACTCTGCCTGGTAACTGGAAAAGACTGGTAACACTTTCAAATTGTGTATTCGCCATGTGGATGAGGCTATAGACTCTCCCCTTGACCACCAGTAGTCCTAAACCTCATCAGCCCTTTCAGAAGCGATGGCTGATCACAAATCCTACTGGACAAGAAGTATAATCAATCTCACATATAGGCCACTTTGGGACCTGGTGGCCATTTCTCCACCCAGACATTTGTCAGCTGGCTATAGGACTTTCCTATTGGGATATCCCTGATGAAGAGTATCCCACTAAAATTCCTTTAAATACATTCTGTACCATAAATAATGGAAACAAACATTATGGATGTAGGGACAGGCAAGCCAGATGCAGGTTGGCTTGCCTAGATTACTATGTTTGCCCGGCACACTGCAAAAGCCAAAAACAGCCACGGCTGTGTGGGGGAAAAGCCAATTTCTTCTGTAAGTCATGGGGATGTGAGCATACAGGGGCTTCCTGATGGAACCCGAACTCCTCATCAAATTCTGTACACAGCATTGGCCATATTACTAATTAGATAACCAAAACCAATGGCCCCCAGAGGGGTCTCTAGATCCTCAAATACTGTGTGACCTTTTTAACTTCTGCAAGTGCTCAAAAAGTGTAAAAGGAGATTCCCCTATGTGGAGACCTTTTCTCTTTTTCACTCACATCCTGAAGTATGCTTCTCCAATAGATCCTCACCCTCAGCATTTTGCTCCAGACTCTCTGCTGTCACTCGAAACTCAGCAACCTGATTTCTCCCCTCCAATTACTAGATCAAAAACCCAAACCACCACGGGTTCTCAGACCATTGCCCCCTGGCTGAGAAGCAGGTACTGAGGTACCCCTCCACACACTCACTCCTCTCTTCTCCTGTCACTGCCCGCACTGGGTCACACCAGGTCCTCTTACCAGCTAACACAAAGCTCAAACCAGCTGAGGAGAGCCCTCAGAACCCTATCGAAATGTAATTAAAATGGCCTTTAAAGTTGTTTTTCATCACTGAAAACAGGTTACTAAGAATTTAAAGTCCCTCACAGGATTTGTGGGATACTCACTCCCTTCTTCCCCTCTGCTCTACCTGTAAAACTGCTCAAGTTTTGTTGCTAGGAATATCCCAAACCCCTTTCCCATTATTCTTTTAGATCTCTCGTTTCTCATTCTCAGATCCACGAAGCTGCTCTCAGCCCTGACTTCCCCGTCTTTCCCCTCTGTACCAGGCCTACAAAAAAGTCTTCACTGACCTTCTCCAGAAGTCTTCACCATGGCTGACTTTAGGACTTTCAGCAAAAGAGTCCCTATAAAAGATTTCAGTGTAGATAACCTTCCTCTTTTCATGTTACCCTGTTCCACTTGGCCACTGGCTAAAAAAATCAGCACTCCTAAGCTAGACACCCCCTTACTAGTTTTTCACAAAATATGTGAACAATTCCTCTGGCCTTGAGCTGGGGCTTCACAGAGATGGCAACATTTCTAAGATAAAATTTACCATCTGGGCTCCATGGTAACAGCTGACAGGGGGGAAAAAAGAAAAGGAAGTAAATGCTCTCCCCCACCTAGTTGTCCTTGAAAAGTTAACTTGCCCAGAACAGAAGAAAAAACAGAAACAAAAACAGCTTTTTGTGAACTTCTGCAGAGTGTGATCTTCTGAGCCCCTTCCCTTACATGTTGGGTACAAAATTCTGAAACTACCTAAACTTGGAATTCAGAAGATTAATTGATTACAACTGAAGCAATGCCCTCTGAATCTGGTTGCAACAAAATAGGACTGTTTCCCTGTCTTTGGTGCTATCTTAGGTGCCTTGCCTTGTCCGTCCCTAAAACAGTATAATTCTATATACTAAAACATTGTTTATGTTTTCATGAAATGGAAAACGGATGTGATTAATTGTGTAATGGTGCAGATGTTTCCCAGAATGCTCTTTCATGACGCAGGTTCATTTGAAGATCAAATAGGTGGGGCCATAAAACCCGGTTTCACTGGAAACATATGTCCCTCACTTTAGCCATCTTATAAGGAATAGGAGTTGCCACAAGGGTGGGCACAGGAACCACTGCCCTGGTCCATGGGACACAACAAATGACCCAATTAGAAGCAGCAATAGACTAAAACATAAATATATTAGAGACCTCCATCACAGCTATGCAGGAGTATTTAACCTCTCTCTCTGAAGTTCTTTTACAGAACAGTTGAGGGTTGGACCTCCTCTTCATGAGAGAAAGGGACCTTTGTGCTGCATTGAGGGAAGAATGTTGTGTTTATTCCGACAATACTTGAGTTGTAAAAAAAATTAATAATTTAAAAAGACACCTTGAAGAGCATCAATGAGAGATAGAGGCCCAAAAATGGTGGTTTGAGTCTTGGTTCACATAGTCCTCTGTTTGACTACGTTTTTATCAACCCTGGCCTGTCCAATAATAATCTCCATATTATTGCTAACTATAAAACCCTGTTTGCTCAACCTTGTAATTTCTTTTCTTCAAGCTCAAATTGAACAAGTTAAAATTATGGTAATACCTCACTAGCAGACATAGAATGTGACACCCCACAAGATCACTTTTATGTTTAAAAGTAGCCAGAATAAGAAGTGGGGAATGAAAGGTTAATAAAATAGGTACTTGTCACTTCGTGTTTTTCTGTATGCTTAACAAAACACTGTTGAAATCTTGAGAACTGTTTGCTAATCTTGTTCCCAGAAAGTCATGTCCCCAACTGCCAAACTGCAGAATGTACTCCCTCACCCGGTTAAATGCAAACCACCCACTCGCTCTGACCCATCAATAAACTTCGCTCCCTGCCCTACCCAAGGAGGAGAAGAACTTAAGCTCTTCTCAGGGCTCTCTGCTCTATTCAAGTGAGCTCTGATCCCCCGCATGCTGGACCCCCAATTAACCCTTTGCTATTGCATGAGATAATCTTTTGTTGGTCTCTTCCTCCGAAGCTCGCCCAATGTTTACTTGGATGATTGAATGTAGAAGAGAACATTCAGTCAAAAAGGGATAGTCGGTAGGATTAGGAAGATCATCGTTAGGTTTATGAAGAAGAGTGAGAATAGGTTTTGGAAAAAAAATGTTCGTTAGCAATAGGGTTTCTTTAAGAGTGTGAATGTAAATGTCAGCCAATGTGAAGAGTCAGTCACAATGGTGAACCAGAGAAAATATATAGGAAAACAGATATCAATAGAGACGTTACAAAATCAGGCAAAGTATAAAGTGGGTGATAGGATTAGACATTTTCAACAGGGTTGAATTTGGATATATGATCTTAGGAAGAAACCAATATGTAGTCACCAATTGGATTGACATTTGGAAGCATTAGGCAACCTGGACATGGCTGTGTTTAGTAATCCATGTTCACATTCAATTTAGGCTTTGGTACAATAATAAGTGTGACCTTTTCATTTTGTGTCCAGAATATTACTGTGATAAAATGTATATGTAGATCAGGTGACATGAGTAATTCTTCCACCATTTCTGGAAGCAATATTTTTAAGATGAATTAGTTAGTATTGGGGGTACAAATAGGTGTACCCTGTGTCTATTAATATAGAGAAAATGCATCAATAGACCATACTGTGAATGCATAATATAACTGGTTCCACTTTAAATAATGCATTGGATTCATATCTTAAAATATATAAGTAATCTTATATTGATATACGTACATTCATTCCAACTAGTTATACATCTAATGATAAAATTAAGGTAATGGTTTATCATGAAAGGTGTTTGAGTTTTGCTTCAAAAGTAATGATGGAAATCAAAAATAATGTGTTTGGATATAAGTCTCATGCAAAGACCAGTCAAGAAACATGGAAAAATACATGTGTTCTGAAGCAGGAAGTGATTGAAAGTGAAAAAAATGCATCTAAATTAGCGAACTTGTGGATGAAATATATATCCTACCATGTGCATAAATTGAAGAAATACTAATGTACCAGTTTTGAATAAAAATGAACGTCAAAATACACATCATGTCTCATAGGAATCAATTTGCATTGATGTTAACCTGGGTCAGTTACTGTGTTAATATTAGGGTTTGTACCCACTATTCGCTGAAGATAGTTTTCAGTACTAGGAAACAAATATATATTTCAGGTGGATGAATATTTCTGAGGATAATCTTGTGAAAAGTTGATTATAAATCTACTTATATGAATATGAATGATTTTAGGGAATGTATAATAAGACACATGTATTACATATTTTGAAAAATCTGAAGATTCTGTATATATATATATATATATATATATATATATATATATATATACACACACACACATGCACACAGACATTAAAAAGTAGCAATATATATGCCAGTCTAAATTCACCATGAAATATATATCATCCACGGATGCAAAAATATTCATTTTACTGAACATGGATTTATGTATAATGTTGTTCCAACAAGGAAGCTCACCCAAAGGTCGAATTTTCACTTCCAACAGCGTTTAGGAGAAGTGATCTCTTTTCACAATTTGTATTTGCCAAGTCAGCCACCTCACAAGAATGTACTTTTCGTACCTTGTAGGATTCTATATGTGCATATAAATATACATGTGCAAATAGGCTACAGAGAAAGGGAGACAGGAATTCACATATTTGTTAACTATAAAAACACATGGATTCTGCGACATTTGAAGAATACAACAGTTACTAAAAGGGCATTATGTAAAAATGTGGATGTGTAACCGATGTGATTCTGCAATCTGTATGGGGGGTAAAAATGGGAGTTCATAATCCACTTGAATCTAATATATGTAATATGAGATGTCAAGAGCTTTGTAATATTTTGAACAACCAATAAAAAAAAACATGGAGAACAATTTCAATAAAAATTGACTAGATTTATTACTCCTACACTATATAATGCAAAAGGTAAATCCAACTATACGCCATGCCTCCTCTGAACTGCTTGTATTTCTATTCTGTTTGGATTATTTTTCTCCATCATATTAGGATAAGTAGTCAGAGTCTAGTGGGCTATGGGTTAGTGTCAGGGATTCAGTATTTCTAATGGGAAATTGGAAAAGGTATCCAATGTGTTTTTAAATTTGTGCTATGAAAAATCATCCCACTCTCATCCAGAACAATGCCTTGACATTACCTTCGCCCCAAGTAAGACACAATTAGAGGAGAAGAGTTCGAAAATCTGTGAATACATATATGGAATGGAATATGCTCAGTTGTTCACAAACGTGGACGTGGAGTTTACAAAAGTAAGGGACATGATAAACCCTTCACAAAAATGGGGCTTTTCTGGCCTAAAAACTTCTTGAGAAACTCCCTCTGAGGTAGGGCACTTGAAATATATGTTGTTTTCAGGAGCTTTATCGTCCTTTCTAGTAAGACCATTGAAGCTGGTTTTGCATCTATGTGACCTGAAGGACATTGTTTCTTATTTTCCAATGAACATGAGGCAGCAGTGCTGAATTCTCTTTGTAGGTAAACTGTGGCCACTGGGGGCTAAGTGTCTCCCTGTGGGGACTGTGAAACCATTTGGTCATCCTCCACTTTTTGTGGTGTTTCTTGCGGCTGCACTGGTAGTTTGGTATTTCCTTCATGAAATACAAGGAGTATAACTGGGACACACTGCTAAAGGGAGATCTTTAAGGTGTTGTGGGTCAGGGTCTGCAGGAGAATGAACCAACCAGGCCTCTATCCCACGTAGCTTGCCCCCTTGACCTTAGCAACCTGATTCTGAACATTGCCCTGAAAACTCTCCATATAACAAGATGCATTTACATATATTGGTCTGCTGGCTACACTATGTCAGTCACAAGCCATTTGGAAGCCAATGGCAGATTCACATGAGCCCACCACAGATGTTTTATCACACACCTGCACACCACTGCTCTACGCCAACTACTCAGCAGTGTCCAACTTACTGGCATCACAGTTATTCACCATTTTTATGAAACCCAGTCAATCTAGTAACTGTATGATATACTCATGATCAGCAACAGGGCATTCAAAGTTTCTCCAGTGCCAACTGGTCATGGGAATTTAAAACATTTCAGGGTATTTATCTAGCCATTTTTCAAGGGTTTCAATTCATTCGGGAAACATTAAATGGTGCTGAAGCTCATTTCAATGAAATCTCTGGATGACTCTCACAGGCAAGGCTCTCCAAAGAGTTGCAAAAACGTCACATGAAGCCAGGCCCATTGAGGTCTACAATGTGAGGTCCATGTGTGTTTTGACTCTCAACTATGGCTGCCAAGTTTTTCAGAATAAAATCATGTGATATCCTGGCTGAGATTCCCAGTGCTCTGTGGAAAACCAACCTGGGACTAGATTTCAGATTCCAAGGGAGACTCTCATGTGTGGCCTCCTAAAATCCCAACACAATTCATCGCAATACTTCACTGAGGTCAGTTCCATAACTCAGTCCATAAGCGGATTCACACAAGAGTTCAAGCCCTGGTGGACCCAGTCATCTCTTCCGAGTGCCACACAAGTGAAAAGAATTATAATCAAAATGCTCCCACATGGCCCTCATTTTCTTCCATACAGACACTCATCATAACCTCTGGCTGGAGGTTTTCATGAGTGGTGCAGCTCAAGACAGTTTCCAAAATAAGTTCCCTTGCCCCTCATTTGCCTTAAGTAAGGGTGGCCTGGACACCCTTTCTGTGAACGAGGAGTGATCAAATAAGCCTGCCATTAATACTGATCTGCTTCTACGATTTGAGGCCTATTGACTATCAGGTATAAATTCTTTATGTGATTTGTAGTCCTGAGAACACACTAGCACATCTGCAGGGCTTTGAAGAACTCATTTGACCCAAGGGTCCCTATTCACACTTGATGGAGGTTAGAAACCTAACAGAGGAAGGTGAGAGACTTCATCCACAATGACTGATCTTTTTGAATTTTGGTTATGGTTGCACACATGGGATCTTTCTTTACATCCATTAGGTGCTGACAATCTAAGCCACAGCCTCACACAGGGCCAAGAGCCTTATTCAGACACATTCCTCTCCAAAGCAATGAAGCAAAGAGCCACAGGTGAAGCCCATTCATTTACATTTGAATACTGTTTTCTTCAGGCTTCACAAAGGGTGGCCTGAGCCAAAGACCTTCCTTATATTCAGGGCAACAGAACAATAGGTAAGCAAATGGCCCAAACAAGGTTTCTCCACTGAGACATTCATGGTCACACTGTTATCTGTATCGTGAAGAGGAGGTCTAACCCTTGAGTGTTCTGTAAAACAACTTCAGACAGAGAGGATAAAGATTCCTGAAAAGCTGTGATGGAGGTTTCGAATATCTTAAAGTTTTGGTCTATTGCTGCTTCTAATTGGGTCATTTGTTTTGTCCCATGGACCAGGCAGTGGTTCCTCTGCCCACCCCTGCAGCAACTCCTATTCCTAATAGGATGGCTAAAGTGAGGGATATATGTTCCTAGTGGAACCGGGTTGTATGCCCCCCTGTTTGAACTTCAAATGAACATGCGTCATTATAGATTACTCTGGGAAACATTTGCACCATTACACAATTAATCACATCTGTTGACCATTTCATGAAAACATAAACAATATTTAAGTATATAGAATTATACTTTTGTAGGGACGGACAAGGCAAGGCACCAAAGATAGCACCGAAGACAGGGAAACAGTCCTATTTGGTTGCAACCTGATTCAGAGGGCATTGCTTCTGTTGTAATCAATTAACTCCCTGAACCCCAAGTTTAGGTAGTATCAGAATTTTGTACCCAACATGAAAGGGAAGGGGCTCAGAAGTTCACAGTCTGCAGAACTTCACAAAAAGAATGTTTTTTCTGTTATTTCCTCTGCTCTGGGCAAGTGAACTATTCAAGAACTCCTGGGAGGGGGAGAGCTTTTTCTTCCTTTTCTTTTATTCCCCTGCAGCTGTTACCATGGAGCCCAGTTGGTAATTTCTAATCTTAGAAATGTAGCCATCTCTTTGAAGCCCCAGCTCAAGTCCAGAGGCCATGTTCACATATTCTGTGAAAAACTATTAAAGGGGTGTCTAGCTTAGGAGTGCTGATTTTTCCAGCCAGTGGACAAGTAGAACAGGGAAAAAGAAAAAGAGGAAGTTTATCTACACTGAACTCTTTTATAGGGACTTTTTTGCTGAAAGTCCTAAAGTCAGCAGTGGTGAAGACTTCTGGAGAAGTTCGTTAAGATTTTTCTTTTGGTCTGGTACAGAGGGGGAAGACGGGGAAGGCGGGTCTGAGAGCAGCACCTTGGGTCTGAGCATGAGGAAGGAGAGATGTAAAAGAATAATGGAAAATTGGTTTGGGATTTTCCAGGCAACAAAAAGTTGAGCAGTAGAACAGGTAGAGCAGAGGGGAAGACGGGAGTGAGTATCCCAAAAAGCCTGTGAGGGACTTTAAATTCTTAGTAACCTGTTTTCAGTGATGACAAAGCAACTTTAAAGGCCATTTTTATTACATCTTTGATATGGGTCTGAGGGCTCTCCTAAGCTGGTTTGAGCTTTGGGTTAGCTGGTAAGAGGATCTGGTGGGACCCGGTGCGGGCACTGACAGGAGAAGAGAGGAGTGAGTTGGTGGATGGGTACCTCAGTACCTCCTACCTCAGCAAGGGGGCAATGGTCTGAGAACTGGTGGAAGTTTGGGGTTTTGACCTAGTAATTGGAGGAGAGAAATCAGGTTGCTGAGGTGGGACTGACAGCAGAGAGTCTAGAGCAGAAGACTGAGGGTGAGCATCTATTGGAGAAGCATAGTTAAGGATGTGAGCAAAAGAGGGAAAAGGCCTCCACATAGGGGAATTTCCTTTCACTCTTTTGAGCACTTGCAGAAGTTAAAAAGGTCACACAGAATTTGAGGAAGTAGAGACTCCTCTGGGGGATATCGGTTTTGGTTGTCTAATTGATAATATGGCCAATGCTGTGTACTAAATTTTATGAGCAGTTTGGGTTCCACCAGGAAGCCCCTGTATGCTCAAATCACCATGACTTACAGAAGAAGTCAACTTTTCCCCCACAGAGCCATGGCTTTTTGTGGCTTGATAGTCTGCCGGGCAAACATACTAATATAGTTTAGCCAACCTGCATCTGCCTCGCGTGTCCCTACAACCATAATGTTTGTTTCCATTATCTATGGTATGGAAAAGATTTAATGGAATTTTAGTGTGATCCTCTTCATCAGGGATATCCTAATAGGAAAGACCTATAGCCAGCTGACAAATGTCTCGGTGGAGAGATGGCCAACAGTTCCCTAAGGGGGCTGTATGCGAGATAGACCATACTTTTTGTCTAGTAGGATTTGTGATGAGCAATCGCTGTTGAACGGGATGATGAGCGTTAGGTCTACTGGTGGCCACGGGGAGAGTCTATAGACTTATCCACATGGCGAATACACAATTTGAAAGGGTTACCAGGCTTTTCCAGTTTCCAGCCAGAGTCTGGACAGGGCGCAGGCTTGAGATGAGAGGCATGGATCCAGGAAGTGATTCCGTCTACCTTTACTGCTGTAGGTGTTATAAGTAGCACCTGGTATGGTCCTTTTCAGCGGGGTTTCAGGGATGACACCTGATGTCGTCTTATGTAGATGAAGTCTCTTACTTGATATTGATGTGGAGTCCCCTCGTCCCCATGTTGGAAGGCAGTGGCAGTTATTTCCACAGGTATCGCTGAGTTCTTTCAAGAGCTTTAAGTCTGTCAAGCAAGGGTGTGTGGAAGGGATCCTTAGGTCTTAGATTTGGGCTTAGGTCCCTTACTGGAGGAGGGGCCCCATAGAAAATTTCATAGGGGGTGAGGTTACACAAAGAAACAGAGGGAGTATTTTTTGCATGACACAGTGCATAAGGCAGGAGCATAGTCTAATCTTTTATGCCGGTCTCTAAGTTTAATTTTGTTATGGTCTCTTTAATGGTTCTATTTATTTTTTTTTTACCTGTCCTGAGCTCTGTGGTCTATAAGCACAATGTAACTTCCAAATAATCCACTGGGTCCTGGCTAATCCCTGGTTTACCTGGCCCATGAACGCCATTCAATTATCAGACCCTATTAACTTAGGCATTCCGTGTCTTCGAATGATATCTTTTAGGATATTCTTGACCAACATTTGCGCGTTTTTTATTTTTTATTTTTATTTATTTTATTTTTTTTGTGGGAAAGGCTTCAATCCATTCTGAAATTGTATCTACAAGGACTAGGATATATTTAAGTCCATTCCATGCTGGCTTAATTTTAGTAAAGTCCACTTCCCAGAATTTTCCTGGTTCGTTTCCTCATGGGTGCTTTCCTGCAGGAAGCTTGTAAGGGTAAGCATTAACCAATTGACAGAACCGACAGGCTTTGGTTACCCATTGAGTTATTTCCTTTCACTGTGAGTGAGTTAGTCTAAAACTCTCTTCTTGATCCTTGTGGAATGCCTGCAGTTTCTTTGAACCAAGGTGAATGAATTGATGTACATGTTTAACGTAGTGTAGGGCTTTCTGAAATTGCAGGCTGGGCTCAGTGAAGTTGAGGAGTTCAGTGTCAGTGTTCTTAGATGTTATCAAAAGCTTGCTGGTGCTCAAGGGCCCATTGGAATTGGGCATCATGATTTTACAGCAGGTATAAAGGAGCAGCTAGTGTCGCAAACCCAGGTATCCATAACCTGCAAAAAACAGCAGTCCCAAGAAACCCTCTGTGTTGTCTCCTATTAGATGGGGGTGGTATCTGCACAACAGTTTGTTTTCTGGGCTAGTGAACCATCATTTACCGCCCCTACGGGAATACCCCAGGAAGATTACTTCTTGCTCACAAATTTGGGCCTTTTTGGCAGAAGCTCTATACCCGAGTTGAGCAAGCTCAGATAATAGTGCTTGGGTCGCAGACTCACAGTTTTCCTTGGTGTTGGCTGCCAGTAGCAGGACATCCACATATTGAAGCATTGTGACTTCGGGGTGTGTAGTTCTGAAATTGTTGAGATCTCTGTGAAGGGCTTCATCAAAGAGAGTGGGGGAGTTTTTGAACCCCTGTGGGAGTCTAGTCCAAGTTAGTTGACCAGACGTTCCAGTTACTGGGTCTACCCACTCGAAAGCAAACAGCAACTGACTATCTTTATGCAGAGGCAAGCAAAAGGAAGCATCTTATAAGTACAGAACTGTATACCATTTTCACTCAGCAACAGCAAAGAGTTTATTTGGGGTCCAGCATGCTGGGGCTCAGAGCTCACTTGAATAGAGCAAAGAGCCCTGAGAACCGGTATAACATAGCTTATATACTTTCAGTGGAGAGGGCAGGGAGGGAAATTTATTGATGGGTCTGGGCGAGTGTGCGGTTTGCATGCAACCGGGTGAAGGAGTACATTCTGCAGTTTGGCAGTTGGGGACAGCACATTCTGGGAACAAAATTAGCAAACAGTTCTCAAGATTTCCACAGTGTTTTGTTAAGCATACAGAAAAACAGGAAGTGACAAATAACTATTTTATTAACCTTTCACCAAAGCAAAATGGAAAGTGAGCATGGATTACCAAAAACAACTATGTCCAGGATGCCTAATGCTCTCAAATGTCAATCCTATTGGTGACTATATATTTCTTTCTTCCTAAGCTTATATATTCCACCTCAATCATGTTGAAAATGTCTAACCCTATCACTCAAATTATACTTTGCCTGATTTCCTAATGTCTCTGTTGATATCTGCTTTCCTACATATTTTCCCCAGTTCATCATTGTGATTGACTCTTCATATGTGCTCACATTTATGTTCACTCTCTAACTGAAACCCTATTGCTAATGAACCCTTTGTCCAAATCCTATACTCACTGTTTTTTCTAAACCTACGGACAATCTTCCTAATCCTACCGACTATTCCTTTTTGACTGGATGTTCTTTTGGACATTCAATCATCTGAGGTACAAGGTCCTATGCCATTGCATATTGATTTATCTGAGACATCTGTACAGAACACAATTCAAAGCTAAGTATCCCAATCAAGGGCCCAATGTCCTTCTGGGCTTCAAATAATACCTAGATTTCTGGTTTCATACTTATATTTCACTATATATTCTTGTGAATATCCCAGTTTCCCAATACCATTATTTATCCCGCAGAATGATTCCTAACCCAGATAGAATATGTTATTAACCCTAACCATTCATTGTTTCCTCAATCTAACTTTACAGAAGAGCAGGGACAGAGTTGGTCTTACAATACAGGAATGTAGGGGATCTTCCATCTGCCAAGAACCTCAAAGGTTGATGCAGAAATGATCCCTGGAGAAGATGTAGGCAGCTATGAAGGACCTGAGAGAGCAAAAGTCACCTTCCATGGCAAACAACCTGGTCAGGATGTAGGGATGTGTCTGAATAAGCCACTCTCCTCTTGATATAAAGAAGATGGACCAAACCAACCCTGTGTGGAAAGCTTCTCCTGGGTGCCTATGGTTGAATACCATTCTAACTTCTGAATGTTTCACAGGAAGTAGGGACAGCCTCCATCTCAAGGGACCCTTGGAAGCAACTGTTAAGACAAAGTGGTTGCCAAGGCAGTGAACTCATTCCCTTCCTGAAGGAATTGACCTACCTCACTTCTTTGGTGATGGAACTCTCTGAACTTGGGATCCAGGAAGCCAGTCACACAGAGTCAGTCTCAGTCCTATTCCTAGTGGGCTCACTTGTTTGAATTTACCAATGACAGAGTCTGTCTTTCTTGGTACCTAATGATTTAAGCATGGCCAAATGCAAGTACAGCTCTAAAGACGAGCCTTTCCTGAGAAAGCAGGTAGTGGTGAACAGAGGCTCCTGACAACTTCACAGAGTTGGACAAGGAGACCAGATCTGAAACACAACAGGCCATTTTGGGGGAACATAGTATGGCCCACCAGACAGAGGACACTCTGAATATTCACAGACTTACTTGGGAGAAGGAGGTGCCTTTTTGAGTGTGGGTGTGAGTTTGTGGCTTTGTCTAATGTTCTGAGAATAGGAAGGAAAGGCGATTTGTTTGGTTTAGAGTGGACTGTTTCTAGAAAGTCCTTTGACAAGGCGAGTGTTTCTGTCTCTGTGTATTCCACTGTGTCCGTGGTTGTACACATTAGAAATTAGAATCTATCAATGGATGTGTCCTGTCTAGTAGAAAGCTTCCCAGCATTCATCCTGCCCATTTTAGGAATGGACTGCAGGTTGCCTTATCGATGGGCAACACCTACTATCTTCCTAAGTTCCTGTTTTCTTCCTGAATTCAGGCCCTCTCCAGAATAGGCTCATAGTTTTGTGTCCAAGATATGTACCTCCTCCAAGCTCTGTGAGGTGGCCATGTACGGGATAGCTGAAGGGAATGGCGAGCATCTCAGAAAACTCAGGTATCAGTGTGACCAGTAAAGTCTCAGTGGAGAAACCCTGCTTTGGGCCTTTTGCTACCTAATTGTTCAGTTGGCCTGAAAGTTAGGACGGTCTTTGCCTCAGGCCACCCCTTTGTGAAGCCTGAAGAAAACAGTTTTCAAATGGAAATGAATGGGCATCACCTGTGACTCTTTGGTTAATTGCTTTGGAAAGGGATGTGTCTGAATCAGCCTCCTGGCCCTGTGTGAGGCTGTGGCTTAGATTATCAACGCCTGATGAATCTAAAGAAAGATCCAATGTGTGCATCCAAAACCAAAATGGCAAAAATATCTGTCATAGAGGATGAAGTCTCTCGCCTTCCTCTGTTAGGTTCCTGACCTTTATCAAGTGACAATAGGGATCCTTCGGGTCAAATGAGTTCTTCCAAGCCCTGCAGAGGTGCTTGGGTTTCCTAATGACTCCAAATCACATAAGGAATATATACCTGACAGTCAGTAGGCCTCAAATTGAAGAAGCAGAGCAGTATTAACGGCAGAACTATGTGATCAATCTTCGTTCACAGGAAGGGTGTCCAGGCCATCCTGAGGTTAGTCAAATGAGGGGCAAGTGAGCTTATTTTGGACACTCTCTTGGGCTGTGAAATTCATGGAAACCTCCAGTCAGAGGTTATGATGATTGTATATATGTAAGAAGATGAGTGCCATGTGGGAATGTTTTGGTTTTAATTGTGGTCATTTGTGTGGTGTTTGGAAGAGATAACTGGGTCCACCTGGGTTTGAACACTGGTGTGATTCCCCTCAGAGTCTGAGTTATGTAACTGACATCAGATTAGTTATTGCTTTGGAAAGGGATGTGTCCTAATCAGCCTCTTGGCCCTGTATGAGCTAGTGGCTTAGATTATCAGCAACAGATGGATCTAAAGAAAGATCCCATGTGTGCATCCAAAACCAAAATGGCCAAAAGAGCAGTCATTGTGGATGAAGTCTCTCGCCTTACTCTGTAAGGTTCTGAAAGAATAAAAAAAATGAAATTGAAACGTAAAGAACCAGGTTTTGTAAATTTTCCAAGCTGCACTCAGAACCTGAAATTCCTGTGGTATTTAAGTGAATTCCTAGAACTGACAATTAGATGTGTGTTGAAATCTTCCCTGACCACCTAGTTACTTAACAACCCCTTCACAGAAAACGTGCAGCTCAGCATATATACATCTCAGGGCTTCAACCAATCAGTTTAAATGTATACCCCTTCTCAGGGCTGACCAATCACTCCCTGCCCGACCTGTTTGCGCCAATGAATGTGCTAATCATATTTTAGAGTTGTTATTTGATTTTCCCACAGTACATTATGATTTGTTGAAGGAGGCTATGATGTATGTAAAGTTTCTGCCCTCTCTAAAGAATGTATATAAACTCTGCTCAAGTTGTTCTCGGGGCTCTTTGTTCTTTGCTCCTCTGAAGTGAGCTCTGAGCCCCAGCATGCTGGACCCCCAATAAACCCTTTGCTGTGGCATGAGAAAGTCTCTTCGTGGTGTTTTTCTCCGACGTTCACACCACCTTTTCATCTGGAGGCCCCAGGTGAGATATCCGGCAGCAGTGGATGAAAGACCCCAATGGACTCCTCTCGGAGTATTTAAGGCGCCTCTTTCTGGTTTCAAGTTTCAGGTTAGGGCTTGGCAAAGTGGCTGTTGGTGAAGAGCATTAGCTCTCTCCTAGGGTGTGACAGACGTGTCACAGAGCCAAAGGTCACGACCCTGGAGGACACTCCAGAGGACTAGGAAAATCAAGGAATAGTAGTTTTCTCAACTCGGTTATATTTTGCTTCAGGATTCGGTTTGCCAGCCCATCAGGTTTTGCCAGCTACTCAGTTTCGTTCATTGTCCCGAACTCATGCTGAGTTTACTGTCTGTCTTTATTGTCTAACCCATTAGGTTTTGCCAGTTACTCAGTTCTAATCTTTGTCTTGAACTCATGTTAAACATTTACTGTTTGTCTTTGTCTGTGTTGCGTTTGTGTCTTCACTGGGCCTGTTTGAGTAACTCTCATTATGGGACAAAGCTCTTCCACTTCTCTGTCTCTTACCCTTGATCATTGAACTGATGTCTGCTCAAGGGCCCAGAATCTTTCTATTTCAGTAAAATGCCGTACCTGGCAGACTCTCTGTGCTTCAAAATGGCCCATGCTTGGAGTCAGATGGCCCCCAGAAGGATCCATCCACTTCCCTCTAATCCGACAAGTCAGAGATATTGTCTTTCAGCCAGGGCCACGTGGCCAACCAGATCAACAGGCATATACCCCTTCCCCCATAATCCTATCATTCAAACCTTCCACGCCTCCCCCTCTTCCTTCCATTCTACCTGAGTCACAAGACTGGACACTCCTCCCCCTCTTTATCCTCTACCCTCACTCCCCAACCCCCAACACGTTCCTGATGATTCTCCCGCTGCTGACTCAGCATCTCCACCGCTAGAGGCAATTGGGCCAAACCCAAGCCTTCCAGGGGACTTCCCCACAGCAGCAGCAGCCCCTCCTCCCCTGCAGGAAGCTGGGCCACCTAAAGAAACCCACAGGCGACGGATAATAGAAAACTCGGAAGCCCCTATGATGCTCCCTCTCCGTCCCTACGGGCCAATGAACCGATCCAACTGGGACCCCAACACCTTTGAAGGTAGGTAGCATCTGTCCACTTATTGCTGGGCTCTAATAGCTGGTCTCTGAGTGGCCGCCAGAGGGCCACCTAATTTGGCCAAGGTAAGAGAGATTATCCAAGGGACTAATGAGTCTTCCTCTATGTTTCTGGAGAGAATTATGGAAGCATATAAAAAATATATTCCTTTTGATCCTCAGGCAGAGAACCAAAAGGCATCTGTTGCAATGGTCTTTATTGAGCAGTCTGCCCTAGATATTAAGAGAAAGTTACAACGTCTAGATGGACTACAAGATACTAGATTAAGAGATTTAGTCAGAGAAGCTGATAAAGTATATTATAAGAGAGAAACTGAGGAAGAGAGGGGACAGAGGAGTGAGAAGGAAAGGGAACAAAAGGAGGATGAATGGAGCAAAAGGCAGACAAAAGCATTGGCTAAGGTTTTGTTACAGCAGCAAATACGCCAGAAGTTTAGAAGCAGGGAGACAGGAAGGGATACCTGGGCTCATGCAAAAGGCTGTCCCTGGCCTCAGATTAATGTGCCAAAGAGTGCCCCAAAAAGAAGCAGCCACGCCAGCCCGTCGTGCTGACTCTATAAGAGGACTAGGAATGTCGGGGCTCGAATTCCCTCCCTGAGCTCAGGGTAACATTTGAAGTGGAGGGGACTCCAGTGAACTTTGAAGTGGATAAAGCCCTTAGACCCCATTGGGCCCCCTATCAAATAAATGGTCCCTAGTTCAAGCGGCTAATGGCAGTAAAAATCCGGCTTAGACAACTAAGAGGATTATGGACGGAGGAAAGGGAAAAGTCCACCATCTTTCCTAGTAATCCCAGAATGCCCAGCCCCATTGATGCACAGGGATTTGCTTACCAAACTCGGGGCTAGAATACCCTTTAACCCTGATGGTCCCCAAGTGGATTTTCTAAAGCCTTCAGTAAAAATTCCCATAGTCACGGCTTTGACTATATCCGTAGAAAATGAACATCAACTCTTCGCGCCCCCTAGGACTGATCAAACAGGCAAACTAACACAGAAATGGATAAAAGATTATCCTAATGCCTGGGCAGAAACTGCTGGGTTAGGTCTAGCCATAAAACAACCTCCAATAGTAGTAGAATTAAAAGCCTCTTCCTCTCCAATCAGTGTTAAACAATATCCTTTAAGCAAAGAAGCTAAGGATGTGATAAGGCCCCATATTCAGAAATACCTGGCTCTTGGGGTCCTAAGGTCCTGTCAATCATCCTGGAATACCCCCCTGGCACCAGTAAGAAAACCAAGAATTTGGGAGTACCGTCCTTTTCAAGACCTAAGAGAGATCAACAACAGAGTGCAGGACATTAACCCCACAGTACCAAATCCATATAATTTCCTTAGCACTCTGAATCTGGAGCGAGAATGGTACACTGTGCTGGACTTAAAAGATGCTTACTTCTGCTTGACCATACATAAGGACAGTCAGTTGCTGTTTGCTTTCAAGTGGATAGACTCAGAAAGTGGAACATCTGGCCAACTAACCTGGACTAGACTCCCACAGGGGTTCAAAAACTCTCCCACTCTCTTTGATGAAGTCCTCCACAGGGACCTCAACGACTTCAGAACTGCACACCCTGAAGTCACCCTACTCCAATATGTGGATGATCTGCTACTGGCTGCTGACACCAAAGAGAACTATGAGTCTGGGACCCAAGCACTATTATCTGAGCTGTCTCGGCTTGGATATATGGCTTCTGCCAAAAGGCCCAAATTCGTCAGCAAGAAGTAATCTTCCTGGGTTAATCTCGTAGGGGTGGCAAAGAATGGCTCACTGAGCCCAGAAAACAAATCCTTGTGCAGATACCACCACCATCTAATAAGAGACAACTCAGAGAGTTTCTTGGGACTGCCGGCTTTTGCAGATTATGGATTCCTTGGTTTGCATCTCTGGCTCTCTTTATACCTGCTGATAAAGGGGGATGCCCATTTCCAATGAATCCCTGAGCACCAACAAGCTTTGGATAATGTCAAAAAAAGGTGCTGCTATCTGCTCCGGTCTTAGCACTCCCAGATCTAGAAAAACCCTTTACTCTCTACATCGAGGAAAAGAAAGGAATAGCACGGGGAGTGTTCACTCAGACTTTGGGACCATGGAAAAGGCTGGTAGCATTCTTATCAAATAAACTGGACCCAGTGGTTAGTGAGTCGCCCCATTGCTTAAGAGCTATAGCAGCGGCAGCCCTCCTAATAAAAGATGCTCATAAATAAACCTTGCAACAGAAGCTAACCATTATAGCCCCCCATGCCCTGGAGAGCATCATCTGTCAGCCTCCAGAGAGGTGGCTATCAAACTCCAGAATAAACCACTACCAGAGCCTCTTGCTTGACAAAGAAAGAATAACGATGGGACCCCCTGCTCCACTCAACCCAGCTACACTGCTGACAGAAGAATCATCAGGATCCATTGCTCATGAGTGTCAACACATACTGGCAGAAGAAACCAGTATACGACGAGACTTGAAGGATCAGCCACTGTCTTGCCCTGAAGTCGCATGGTTTACGGACGGCAGCAGCTTTCTCCAAGAAGGTAAGCGGTGGGCTGGAGCAGCAGTAGTTAGCAAAACTAATGTCATCTGGTCCTCGATCTCCCACAAGTGACATCAGTCCAAAGGGCAGAACTGATTGCCCTTACGAAAGCATTGGAACTAGCAACAGGCAAAAGGGCCACCATATACACTGAAATCGGCTATGCATTTGCCACTGCTCATGTGCACAGTGCTATTTACCAGCAATGGGGGCTATTAACCTCTGCCTGATAAGAAATAAAGAATAAAGATGAGATCCTCCACCTTTTCTCAGCAGTGCAGGGCCCTAAAGAACTAGGTATAGGGCACTGTCCAGGGCACCAGAAGGGAAACGACCCCGTGGTGGTTGGAAACAGAAGGGCAGATGAGGAAGCTTAATTGGCAGTCCTAAACGGAGTGACTCTGTTAACTTTTTCCACACTGGGGGTAACAACAATCAGGAGACTTGGTGTAGAACAGAGATGCCAGTATGTTGGAGCTTGCTAAGTAGTTGGCGCAGAGCCGTGGTGTGCAGGTGTGCGATAAAACATCTGTGGTCGGGCCATGTGGATCTGCATTGACTTCCAAATAGCTTGTGGCTGACATGGTTTAGACAGGAATCACTTATATGTCTGAAACCTCTCCATAAAAGGCATCTGGTTATATGGAGATGTTTCAGGGCAATGTTAAGAATCATCTTGCTATGGTCAAGGGGGCAAGCTATGTGGGATAGAGGTCTGGTTGGTGCATTCTCCTGCAGACCCTGACCCACCACACATAACAGGACTCCCTCCAGCACTGTGTCCCAGTAGAACTCCTTGTATTTCGTGAAGCAAATACCAACCTCCCAGTGCAGCAGCAAGAAACACCATGAAAAGTGGAGGATTTCCAAATGGCTTCACAGTCCACATGCGGACACACTTAGCTTTCAGTGGCCACAGTTTACCTACAAAAAGAGAAGTCAGCACTGCTGCCTCATGTTCTTTGGAAAAATAGAAACAATGTCCTCCAGGTCACATAGATGCAGACCCAGCTTTGATGGTCTCATTAGAATGGATGCCAAAGCTCCAGACAACAGCATATATGTCAAGTGCCCATCCTCAGAGGCAGTTTCTAAAGAAGTCTTTACTCCAGCAGAGCTCCATGTTTGTGGAGTGCTTACCTTTTAGACAAGGATGCAAGAAAAGACCACTGACTCCAATTAAAATCAAATTAAAGCAAGCTTATTATTTCCACCACCCCAGCTGCCTCTCCCTCCCAAAACGGCGGGAACAAGAGAGCAACCCAACCTTTCCTACAACCCAGCTTTATAGCCCAGAAAGTTACACAAAAGGGGGGTTACAGATAACAGAAGTCTGACAAGCATCACACTAATGGTAGTTTACATTTTTTTTTTGCTGGCTCCAACATCAGAATTTATGAGGACCATTAGAGCCTCAGAGAGTGCTGACTGGCCAGGGAAGGCCAATATTTATGAGGTGTCAATAAAGTTTCAGAGAGGGCTATTATCTGGTAAGAGAGCCAGGCATGGGTGAGTTCAAGGCATGGACAGGCATTCCAAGCAGGTTCAGAATTTGCTGTAATTTATAGTTAAGCCAAAATTATCTTTTCATGACTTTGTGGCAAGGTCGCTCCCAATTTTGATAAAAGATCAGGTTGGGTCTATCATTCCCCCCTTTTCTAATGTGTCCCTTTCAAATATTTGATAGGGTACAGGAAGAGTAGTGTGGGAATTTTAATCCCTCAGGTAACAGTCTCCCTATTTTTTGAACTTACACAAAAACAGGTCTCCCTGATTTTACCTGACTTAATTAATTACTTATATTTATAGTCAATTTATTTTTGGCTCCATTGTTGTAAGAAGAGAGGCGTCACTCATTTTGGCTTCTTCTGAGCTGATAGACGTTTACGTGAGGGGGCACGGCCTGAGGGACATGAGTTGCCATTAGAAGTCAGTTCTGTTTGAAGTATGGTTGGGGAAGAGCAGGTTGTAAAGTCATCTGGGGATGGGTTATTCTATGAAAGAAACAAAAAAACATGAGTACTGAATAAATGTTGCAGCAGCTGGAACATGTTACTGTATAGAAGTTCCCTCACCAGTATTTAATATCCCCAGTTATCAGGACTGTCAACTTAATATTTAACTTTTAGTGCTACAGTTGTCTCTCCCCATAAGATACAGTTTAATAATTTAATGTCATCTGATCTCGCAAAATCCTTTTACTAGTATAACCTCTGTGTCTAATACAGAAACCTTTAATTCTGTTACTCAGAGCTGGATAATCGTACTAACAAACACCAAGCCTACCTGTGTAGGTTAGGAATATCTGTAGGCCTTAAAGTAAAAACTTCTGCCTCTGGCAGCTCCTCTTGATAGTCTCTTTTTATAGTTATCAGGCATTCCTGTCTGAGAATCCTTCTTTGTTGCCCCTAGTCTTACTTATTTTGGGAGGCTAACATAAAGTGTATACCTTAAAATATTATTATTATTATTATTATTATTATTATTATTATCATCATCATCATTAAAATGCCCAGTAATGGCTGTATTTTGGTTTTCACTGTCTTTGCTAAGTGTTTAAGATGAAGCAGTCAAACTGACTTTTGTTTCTATCTATTGTTAACAGTCAACAGAGCTTTTATGGGAGTCATTTCTTTGGAAACTTGAGAGCAGCTTCTCAGTTCTGCTAGTGCCATTTGCGCTAGGTGGGTCGAGGTCTTGCTTGACCATGTGGTTTCCCTCAGATGCATCAGGGATGTGTACCTTCTCTGAAGACTGTCTTCTTCTTTGAAAATGCACTGATTGGCTTTCTGTTCTCCAGTGGTCTCATTAATCTCCCTGATCAGGAGGTTATTTGGCTCAGAGTTGCAAAGCTCTTTAGAGAAGTCCCCTGTTCCCTAGATACAGACTGACTCAGAGGGCAAGAGCCAAGTATTGGTTTTCTTGTCCCGTTTCATTTAACTTTTATTTTAAATCCTAATCTTAAACATCCAGCAAATAAATTTAACAGACTTATATTAAGAGTACTGGGCTTTAATGTCTGTAATTTAAAATTATTTAAATTTTTATTAATTGGGATCTGCATTATTCTGTCTGTCTTGTAGGTGATGACTTATTATCTTAAATTAACCTATGTTGTGCTCTTAAAGCAACACTTCTGTAAAACACTAAAAGGGAATCTTTAGATCACTTATAAGAAAATTACAAAATAAAATTAATAAGAGTAAATATACTTAGTTCGTGTAATAGCTACCCTGAATTTTTTGGCTGAGTTATACATTATATCCCCTGTTTGAGATCCTAGTAATCTTGACAGAAAAAAAAAAAAACAACTTTTGAACATAACTTTAAATGAAATAGCATCTGACCCACGACTTTCGTAGTCATTCTCACATGTAGTAAGATGGGACACAGAGCCTTATCTCAGGTAAGGCAGGGCTCTTTATAAATCTTAAGCATTTTACTTCTATAGATGATCTTTGTTTTATAATATTATTTTACAAAGTTTACATAAATTGTTTGTGGTCACATGAACATTAGATAACACCATATGATATCACATTTAAAACATGAATTAATGAATGCTAATGTTTTTAACCTTTACATAGATTAGGCTCTCATTAACTTAAAAATACATTTAAATTGTTCCCCAATGTAAAAGGTAACATAAAAGTTTACATATCTTTTTGATAAGAGGTAAATAAATCCCCAATATATATTTTTTTACCATACAACTTCAGAACACCAGCTTGATATAATGCTCTTTTAAAGTTTCTACCTTACAAACTTGTATACCTGGAAGATATGAGCACATTAATAGCATCACAATTGCATTGATGTTTCTACATTTACCAAGTTTAGCTTTTAAAGAAATGGCAGTACAGTGCTCTAAAATAACAGTTCTTATTTAATCAGTTGTTTAATTTTTATGGTTGCTTGCTCTAGAAAAATAAAACTTAATAAACACAATGTTATGGGTAAACTTAATTTTTTTAGAAATTTTTGTCTCTTTAACACATGACTGATCTTCACAATCTTATACAGACTTTAGAACAAACTTATACAGACCTTAGTAAATCAATCAGATATCTAACAAAAGTACTCATGAATGAGTAATCCCATATCAAATTTACGTTACTTATTTATCAAAATATTAGACAAATGTATTGAACAGTGTAAGCCATTTTTTTGTTGAAGGAAAAGCCCTAGAACCAAGGCATATTAGACCTTTTGTCGAAATTAATATTTTATTAGATTTTTGAACACCTAGAAAAACTTGTAAGCTTAAATTTAAAGACATTTATTTTCATCTTTCTATCCAATTAAAATTGAACCATTTAAATCACGTGAATTAAAGATCTTTGGATCCACTTTTTAAAATTTGTTTTTATGAGTGCTCCTTTTTTTATGTGCGCTCCTTATATATGTTAATTTGTATATCATGTATATGATATATGGATATATGGATATATAGACATACAACACACAAAAAAAAGTGTGCACACATTATAATAGTAAAGGCCTTGTAGCTTTTCGCAGGTGAAATCTCCATTGCAATGTTTCAAAACCTTCATGTTGGTCAAAGATAGAACTGATAAGAAAAACATTAACCTAGGTCTGCAGGATCAAAATCATGAGCTCAAAAAAATACAGAATCTAAGGAAAAAAATGACTGGCCAGTAAATAGTAAATACCATACAATTTACCCTTTTTTCCCTGCTTAGGCCTCAGATAAGTCTCCTAATGAGCTTGCAGGTTTATTTCATTTGCATTTCAACTTAAGACCTGGCTGAGGTCTGGAAGGAGCAGGGAAAAACTGTTATTCTGAGCAGACACCTCAGGCTTAAGGCATTTTAATCATTATTTTCAGGTTCAGATGTTGAAAATTCTGATACAATTTTAAGATAAAATTCACAAAATATTATATCTTTACATCTTGTTTTGTCAACAGACACCATACTATGATTTACTATCCTTGTCCAAATTAATGCACTGGTACACACTGTGACATTTTCCCAGTCTACGCAATTCAAAATTGGTGAAAAATAAGACTGAATGTTTGGGAAGTTACTTGCCAACTTGAAACTAGAGTTCTTTAGTTTTCCATCCTAAGTATTTAAGTTATCTGGCATGAATTATCTGAAGTCATAAACTAAACAATTACCTAAACCTGATTTTTAAGTGCAAGATTGTGCAATGCTTCAAAAACCCATTCAGATACCAGATTGTTACAATTAAACATCATCATTTAGACACACATTGACCTAAGATCATTCCCAAGAAACAATTTATAATATCAACACATTATTGCACATGTCTTAAAGGGCCAGAAACAAAGACACAAGACAGACAAAAAGGAGCTGCAGACTATGTCTGACAGACAGAAGCCTTTAAAAGAGAGCAGATAAGAGAAAAATCTCCTACACCAGTGGCACGATAGTTGTCCCCACAAGGGGATCAGATGTTTTCACAGAGGGGCAACCTGAAAAGTAATATCAAGGGTCTCCATGGTGACTTTACTGCATTTAGTGTCCCTTTTTTCCTTTTCTCTTTTTTAAGAAGACAGAGGTGGCATAATTTTTACAGTGTAGGGAAGGAAGGAGGGAATTCCCTGAAGCATCAGGGCTTTGGCAGCTGCTGGGAGTCCCTCAGTCCCTCCTTTTACTTACAGGATTAGCTCCTCTGGTTCGGTTCCACCCCAAGCATGCTCCATCTCCTAACATTTCAGTAGTCAGCTCTCAAAAAGTTCCAAGATCTGGGGGGATATCAAAATTTGTAACTTAAGTTTCAGTTCCTGACCTTGAAGCCAATTAATACCTATTTAGTAATGAGGACAGGGTTTGAGAAAAAGAAAAAGGGAGGTTTACTGCTTTGCTAACAAATGAGAAACACTGGGGACTCTGCCCAAAGGTTTTGACTCTCTTGGTCTGGAGGGACAAGGGGTTTTAAAGGAGTTTCACTTGTTAACCTGGGAGATACTCAGTTCTTAGGTCTCCAGCAGGCATTGCCCTCTGCAGTGGGTGTGCTCCAGACAGCCAGCTAGGGGCTTCTCTCATCCTGCTTAACAAGAGGGGTAAAGTTCATCACAGTTCCTTAAAACACAGTCCAAAGGGGTGTCAGGCTTACTTGCTTTATTACCCATTTTCACGTCCAATATCTTAAGTTTTTACCACAGAAATCACACAACAATATGCACAAAAACAAAGAAACAAAAAACATATAGAACACAGAACAAAACACAAAGAAATGGAAACACAGCAAAGAAACAGAAAAACAGAGGAGCAATGCAACATCTTGCTAAAGCTCCGTGGTAGGAGCTCCTGCGTGCCCGTCAGCACCTCTCTACCCTTTCAGAGGAATTCTTTGCAGTACAGAACAGAGGACAGAATAATTCGTGTTACTGTCCCAGACAGGAGTATATGTGATCCTCCCCAGGCCACCTCTCTGTCATCAGAAGAGATCTCCCTTAACAGGATATCAGATGTTATAAAGGCGCCACTTACCTATGGAGGCCTCCTCCACCAGGTGCTTGCTAATAGTTTTAGTGCGATGGTTCACTGCAGTGCTCCCCGGACTGAAGGCTCACTCCAAGGCCTTGGAACTTGGCTCTCCAGCCTGGAGCCCTGAAGGAAAGGCCAGCTTTAGAATTTTCAGCAGTCTGGTTTTGTGATCAGGTCGGGTCATCTCGCTGGGTAACTCCAAAATGCTAGACAAGGACGCAAGAAAAGACCATTGACTCCAATTAAAATCAAATTAAGGCAAGCTTATTATTTCAACTGGCCGGGCTGCCTCTCCCTCTCAAAACAGCGGGAACCTGACAGCATCCCCACCTTTCCTACAGCCCAGCTTTATAGCCCAGAAAGCTACACAAAAGGGGGGTTACAGGAAACAAAACATTGACAAGCATCAGACTAATTGTAGTTTACATTTATTTTTGCTGGCTCTAGCATCAGAAATTATGAGCCTCAGAGAGGGTCGTTGTCTGACCAGGGAAGGCCAATATTTATGAGGTGTCACTAAAGTTTCAGAGAGGGCTCCAATCTGGTCAGAAAGCTAGGCATGGGTGAATTCAAGGCATGGGCAGGCATTCCAAGCAGGTTTAGAATTTACAATAATTTATAGTAAAGCTAAAATTATCTTTTCATGGCTTTGTGGCAAGATGGCTCCCAATTTTAATGAAACATCAGGTTGGGTGATCAACCCTGTACTTTACTTTTGGAAACTCCTATACCAAATCCAAGGATGTGAACTCCTGAGCATTTTCCATTCCAGATATGTATTCACAGAATTTCTAACTCTTCTCCTCTAATTGTGTCTTACTTGGGGTGAAGGTAATGTCAAGTCATTGTTCTGGATGAGAGTGGGAAGATTATTGTATACCACATATTTGCATACACATTGGATTCATTTTCCAATTTTCCATTCAAAATACTAAATCCCTGAAAATAACCCTTACCCTACTAGACTCAGACTAATAATCCTCTTATGATGGAGAAACATAACCCAAACAGAAATGAAATAAAGGAGTTCAGAGGAGGCATGGTGTATATTGGACTTGCCTTTTGCAAGATAAAGGGTAGGTGTTATAAATCTAGTCAATTAAAATTGAAATAGTTCTCCATGTGTTTTTAAAGTTAACAATTATGTGAATTCCTGTCTCCCTTTCTCTGTAGCCTATTCAGCACATGTATTTTTATATGCACATATAGAATCCTACCTGATATCACACGTACATTTTTGTAAGGTGCCTGACTTGGCAGATACAAATTGTGAGAAGAGATCACTCCTTCTAAACGCTGTTAGAACTGAAAATTCAAACTATGGGTGAGCTTCCTAGATGAACAACATTATACATAAATCCATTTTCAGTAAATTGTATATTTTTGGATCTGTGGATGATATATATTTCATGGTGAATTTCGATTGGCATATATATTGCTACTTTTAATGTCTGTGTTTGTATATATACACTCTCCAGATTTTTCAAAATATGAAATATATGTGTCTTATATACACTCCCTAAATTCATTCATGTTCGTGTATGTGGATTAATAATCAACTTCTCACAAGATAATTCTCAGAAATATTCATCCACCTGAAATACATATTTCTTTCCTAGTACTGAAAACTAACTTCAGTGAAAGGTGCATACAAATCCTAATATTTCTACAGTAACTG
This sequence comes from Callospermophilus lateralis, assembly GCF_048772815.1. Lineage (NCBI taxonomy): Eukaryota > Metazoa > Chordata > Mammalia > Rodentia > Sciuridae > Callospermophilus > Callospermophilus lateralis. The sequence continues at coordinate 1,373,437 of NC_135319.1, read as the reverse complement.
ACCCAATTTAACATAAATGCATGTAGATTCCTTTAGGACATGATGTGTATTTTGATGTTCATTTTTATTCAACACTGGTACATTACTATTTCTTCAGTTTATGCACATCATAGGATATATATTTCATCCACTAGTTAGCAAATTTATACGCATTTGTTTCAATTTTAATCACTTCCTGATACAGAACTCATGTATTTCTCTATGTTTCTTGACTAGTCTTTTCTTGAGACTTCTTTCCAAATACATTATTTTCGATTTTCATAATCACTTTTGAAACAAAACTCACACACCCTTCATGATGAACCATAACCCTAAGATGACCAGTAGATATATAACTGGTTGGAATGAATGATTGTATATCAATATAACATTTCTTATATATTTTCAGATATCTATTCAATCCATTATTTAAAGTGAATCCAGTGATATTTTTTATTCACAGTATGGTCTATTCATGCATTTTCTCTATATTCATAGACACAGGGTACAACTAATTGTATCCCCATACTAATTTATACGTCTTCACAATATTGCTCCCAGAAATGGTGGAAGAAATTCTCATGTCATCCGATCTACAAATACATTTTATCACAGAAATATTCTGGACACAAAAGCAAAGGTGACACTTATGATTGTAAAAAAGCCTAAATGGAAAGTGTACATGGGTTACTAAATACCTCCATGTCCATTTTTCCTAATGCTCTCAAATGTCAATCCTATTGGTGACTACATATTTGTTTCTTCCTAAGATTATATATTCAACCTCAAGCCTGTTGAAAATGTCTAATCCTATCACTCTCTTTATATTTTGCTTGATTTCCTAATGTCTCTATTGATATCTGCTTTCCTACATGCTTTCCCCAGTTCATCATTGTGACTGACTCTTCACATGTGTTGACATTTACATTCACTCTCTACCCGAAACAATATTGCTAAAGAACTTTTGGTCCAAATCCTATACTCACTCTTCTTTCTAAGCCTACCGACTACCTTCCTAATCCTACCGACTATCACATTTGACTGGATGTTCTCTTCAAAATTTAATCATTCAAGGTACAAAGTCTTATGCAATTCATTATCTATTTATCTGAGACATCTGTGCAGCACATAATTCAAAGCTAAGTATTTCACTGAAGGGCCCAATGCCCTTCTGGGCTTCAAATCTAACCTAAATTTCTGCTTTCAAACTTATATTTCACCTATATACTCTTGTAAATTCGTAGGTTGCCAATACCATTATTCATCCTGCAGAATGATTCCTAACCCAAATCAAACATGTTATTAACCCTAACCATACAATCTTCCCTTAATATAAGTTACAGAAGAGTTGGGACAGAGTTGGTCTTTCAATATAGGAATGTAGGTGATCTTCCACCTGCTGAGAACCTCAAAAATCAATGGAAAAATGATCCTTGGAGAAGATGTAGGCAGCTATGTAGGACCTGAGAGAGCAATAGTCATCTTCCAATGCAAACAACCTGGTCAGGATGAATTGATGTGTCTGAATCAGCCTCTCTCTTCTCATTGTAGAGAAGGTGGACCAAACCAGGCCTGTGTGGAGAGCAGTTCCCGGGTGCCTATGGTTGATATACAATTCTAACTTCTGAATGTGTCATAGAATGTAGGTGCAGCCTCCATCTCATGGGAACCTTGGAAGTAACTAATAGGACAAAGTGGTTACCAAGGCAGTTACCTCTTTCAGTTCCTTAAAGAATTGACCTACTTAACTTCTTTGGTGATGGGACTCTCTGAACTTGGGATCCAGGAAGCCAGGCACCCAGAACCAGTCCCAGTCCCAGTCCCAGTACCAGTGGGCTCACTTGTTTGGATTTACAAAGGACAGAGTCAGTCTTTCTTGGTACCTACTGATGTGAGGATGGCCAAATGCCAGCAGAGCTCTGAAGAGGGGCCTTTCCTGAGAAAGCATGTAGTAGCTCACTGCTGGCTCCTGACAACTTCACAGAGTTGGCCAAGGAGACCAGATCTGAGACAGGACAGGCCATTTTGGGGGAACATAATACGTTCCACCAGTCAGAAGACAATCTGGATAGTCACAGACCTACTTGGGGGAAGGAGGTGCCTTTGCAGTTGTGGGTGTGAGTTTGTGGTTTTTGCTCATGTTCTGAGAATAGGTAGGAAAAGCAGTTTGCTTGGTTTATAGTGCACTGTTTCTAGTAAGTCGTTTGACATGGTGAGTGTTTCTATGTCTGTGTATCCCACTGTGTCCGTGGTTGTATACACTAGAAAAGAGAATGCATCAATGGATGTGTTGTCTCTAGTAGAAAGCTTCCCAGCATTCATCTTGCACAATTGATGAATGGACTGCAGCTTGCCTTATGGATGGGCAACACCTACTATCTTCCTAAGTTCTTGTTTTTTTTCGTGAATTCTGGCCACTCTACAAATTAGGCTCATGGTTTTGTGTCCAAGATATGTACCACCACAAGGCTCTGTGACATGGCCATGTACTGGATAGCTGAAGGAATGGGAGCATCTCAGAAAACTCAGATATCAGTGTAACCAGAAATGTCTCAGTGGAGAAACACTGCTTTGGGCCATTTGCGTACTTATTTTTCTATTACCCTGCATGTCAAATGGTCTTTGCCTCATGCCACTCTTTGTGAAGCCTGAAGAAAACTGTTTTTATATGGAAAAGAATGGGCATCACCTGTGGCTGTATGCTTAATTGCTATGGAATGGGATGTGTCTGAATAAGCCTCTTGTCCTTGTGTGAGGTTGTGGCTTAGATTCTCAGCACCTGATTGATCTAAAGAAAGATCCCATGTGCTTCCAAAACCAAAATAGCCAAAAGAGTAGTCATTGTGGATGAATTTTTTTGCCTTCTTGTGTTAGGTTCCTGACCTCCATCAAGTGAGAATAGGGATCCTTTGGGTCAAATGAGTTCATCAAATCCCTGCAGAGGCTAGCCCATAGGTGCTTGGGTTTTCTCATGACTCCAAATCACATAAAAAATCTATAACTGACAGCCAGTAGGCCTCAAAATGTAGAAGCGGAACACTTTAACAGCAGGATTATTTGATCATTCCTGGTTCACAAGAAGAGTGCCCAGGCCACCATGATTTTAGGCAAATGAGGGGCAAGCGAGCTTATTTTGGACACTTTCTTAAGCTGCGCACCTCATAGAAATCTTCAGCCAGAGTTGATGATGAGCGTCAATATGGAAGAAGATGAGTGCCATGTGGGAGTGTTTTGGATTTAATTGAGGTCATTTTTGTTGCGGTTGGAAGGGATTACTGGGTCCACCTGGGATGGATCTCTGGTGTGATTCCCCTTAGAGACTGAGTTCTGGAACTGAACTCAGAGAAGTATTTCCATGAATTGTGTTGGGATTTTAAGAGGCCATTCATGAGTGTCGCCCTTGGAAACTGAGGAATAGGCCCAGGGTGGATTTCCACTGAGCAGTGGGAATCTTAGCTAGGATATTATTTGATTTTATTCTGAAAGACTTGGCAGCCATAGTTGAGAGTGAAAACACACATGGACCTCACAGTGTAGACGTCAATTGGCCTGGGTTCATGTGACATTTTGGCGATTCTTTGGGAAGCTTTGCCTGTGAGAGTTCTCCAGAGCTTTCATTAAAATGAGCTTTCTCAAAACTTATTGGTTCCTGAATGAATTGAAACCCACATGCGGCCAAATTCATCCTTGAAAAATGGCTAGGTAAATACCATGAAATTTTTGAATTTCCCATGACCAGGTGGCACTGGAGAAACTTTGGATATCCTGTTGCTGATCATGAGTATACCATACAGTGCCTTGTTTGACTGGGTCATGAAAATTGTGTAGTACAGAGATGCCAGTAATTTGGTGCCTGCCAAGTAGTGTGCCTAGAGCAGTGGTGGGCAGTTGTGTGATAAAACATTATGGTGGGGCCATGTGGACCTGCCATTGGCTTCCAAATTGCTTGTTACTGATATGGTGCAGCCTGAAGGCCCTTATATGTAAAGGCATCTTGTTATATGGAGAGGTTTCAGGGCAATGTTTAGAATCAAGTTGCTATGGTTTTTGGGACAAACTATGTGGGATGGAAGACTGGTTTGTGTATTCTCCTGCAGACACTGATCCACCACACGTGACAGAACTCCCTCCAGTTGAGCTCCTTGTATTTCGTGAAGCAAATACCAAACTCCCAGTGCAGCAGCAAAAATACCACAAAAAGTGGAGGATGACCAAATGGCTTCACAGTCCACACGGGGAGACACTTAGCTCAAAGTGGCCACAGTTTACCTACAAAGAGAGGATTCAGCACAGCTGCCTAAGTTTCATTGGAAAATAAGAAACCATGTCCTTCAGGTCACATAGATGCAGACCCAGCTTTGATGGTCTCACTACAAAGGAAGCCAAATCTCCTGACAACAACATATATTTCACGTGCCCAAACTCAGAGGCAGTTTCTCAAAATGTTTTAAGGCTATCAGTGCTCCATGTTTGTGGGGTTTTTACCCTGCCCCTTACTTTTGGAAACTCCTCTAACACCTCCAAGTTTGTGAACTCCCGAGCATATTCCATTCCAGATATGTATTCACAGATTTTCACACTTTTCTACTCTAATTGTGTCTTACTTGGGGCGAAGGTAATGTTAAGGCATAGTTCTGGATGTGAGTGGGAAGATTTTTGTGTAGCACATATTTACATACACATTGGATTCATTTTCCAATTTTCCATTTGAAATACTGAATCCCTGACACTAACCCATACCGTACTAGACTCTGACTAACAATCCTAATATGATGGTGAAAATAACCCAAACAGAATTGAAATACAAGTAGTTCAGAGGAGGCATGGTGTCTAGTTGGAATTGCCTTTTGCTTTATATAGTATAGGAGTAATAAATCTAGTCAATTTTTTTTGTTGAAATAATTCTACATGTGTTTTTAAAGTTAACAAATATGTGAATTCCTGTCTCCCATTCTCTGTAGCCTATTCAGCACATGTATTTTTATATGCACATAGAGAATCCTACCTGGTATCACACGTACATACTTGTGAGGTGGCTGAATTGGCAGATACAAATTGTGAGAAGAGATCCCTCCTTCTAAACGCTGTTGGAACTGAAAATTCAACCTATGGGTGAGCTTCCTAGTTGAATAACTTTATACATAAATCCATGTTAAGTATAATGAATATTTTTGCATCTGTGGATTATATATATTTCATGATGAATTTCGATTGGCATATATATTGCTATTTTTTTCTTTTATTGGTTGCTCAAAACATAACAAAGCTCTTGACATATCATATTTTATACATTAGTTTCAAGTGGGTTATGAACTCCCATTTTTACCCCAAATACAGTTTGCAGAATCACATCGGTTACACATCCACATTTTTACATAATGCCCTATTAGTTACTGTTGTATTCTCCTACCTTTTCTATACTCTACTATCCCCCCTCCTCCCCTCCCATCTTCTCTCTCTACCCCATCTACTGTAATTCATTTCTCTCCTTGTTTATTTTCCCATTCCCCACACAACCTCTTATATGTAATGTTTTATAACAATGAGGGTCTCCCTCCATTACCAAGCAATTTCACTTTTCTCTCCCTTTCCCTTTCACCTCATGTCTCTGTTTATTGTTAATCTTTTATTCCTGCTCTTCCTCCCTGCTCTGTTCTTAGTTGCTCTCATTATATCCAAGAAGACATTTGGTATTTGTTTTTTAGGGATTGGCTAACTTCACTAAGCATAATCTGCTCTAGTACCATTCATATCCCTCCAAATTCCAAGATTTTGTCATTTTTTAGTGCTGCGTAATACTCCATAGTGTATAAATGCCACATTTTTTTTCATCCATTCATCTATTGAAGCGCATCTGGGTTGGTTCCACAGTGTAGCAATTGTGAATTGTGCTGCTATAAACATCGATGTGGCAGTATCCCTGTAGTACACTCTTCTAAGGTCTTCAGGGAATAGTCCAAGAAGGGCAATAGCTGGGTCAAATTGTGGTTCCATTACCAGCTTTCCCAGGAATCTCCATACTGTTTTCCAAATTGGCTGCACCAGTTTGTGGAAACAGCTCTCCACATAGGCCTGGTTTGGTCTATCTTCTCTGCATTAAGAAGAGAGAGGCTTATTCAGACACAACCCTTCATGCTGACCAGGTTGTTTGCCATGGAAGATGACTTTTGCTCTCTCAGGTCCTTCATAGCTGCCTACATCTTCTCCAGAAATCAAATCTGCATGGACCTTTGAGGTTCTCAGCCGGTGGAAGATCCCCTACATTGCTGTATTGCAAGAAGAACTCTGTCCCTGCTCTTCTGTAAAGTTAGATTGAGGAAACAGTGTATGTTTAGGGTTAATAACATGTTCGATTTGGGTTAGGAATCATTCTGCTGGATGAATAATGGTATTGGGAACCTGCGATATTTATAAGACTATAGAGGTGAAATATAAGTATGAAAACAGAAATCTAGGTAAGATTTGAAGCCCAGAAAATCATTAGGGCCTTGATTGGGATACTTAGCTTTTAATTACGTTCTTCAGAGTTGTCTCAGATAAATCAATAATCAATGGCATAGGACCTTGTACCTTGGATGATTGATTGTAGAAGGGAACATCCACTCAAATTGGGATAGTCAGTAGGATTAGGAAGACAGTCGGTAAGTTTAGGAAGAAGAGTGAGTATAAAATTTGGACCAAATGTTCTTTAGCAATAGGGTTTTGGTTATAGAGTGAATGAAAATGTCAGCACATGTGAAGAGTCAGTCACAATGATTAACTGGGGAAAATATAGAAAAGAAGATATCAATAGAGACATTACAAAATCAGGCAATTATAAAGTGAGTGATAGGATTAGACATTTTCTACTGGATTGAGATTGAATACATAATCTTAGGAAGAAACAACTATGTAGTCACCAATAGGAATGACATTTGAAAGCATTAGGCAACCTGGACATGGATGTTTTTAGTAATCCATGCTCACTTTCCATTTAGGATTTCGTACAATCATAAGTGTGAACTTTGCATTTTGTGCCCATACAATTATTGTGATAAAATGTATTTGTAGATCATGTGACATGAGTATTTCTTCTACCATTTCTGGAAGCAACATTTGAAGACATATAAATTAGTATTGGAGATACAAAGTGGTGTACCCTGTGTTGATGAATATAGAGATAATGCATGAATAGAACATACTGTGAATAAATAATATAACTAGTTCCACTTTAAATAATGGATTGAATTGATATCTGAAAATATATAAGAAATCATATATTGACATGCAATCATTCATTCCAATCAGTTATACATCTAATGGCAATCTTAGGGATATTGTTTATAATGAAGTGTGGGTGAGTTTTGCTTCAAAAGGGATTATGGAAATCGAAAATAATGTGTTTGGAAAGAAGTCTCATGAAAACACCAGTCAAGAAATATGGGGGAATACATGTGTTCTGAGGCAGGAAGTGATTGAAAGTGAAACAAATGCCTATAAATTTGCTGAATTGTGGATGAAATATATATCCTATAATGTGCATAAACTGATGAAATTGTAATGTACCAGTGTTGAATAAAAATGAACATCAAAATACACATCATGTCCCACAGGAGTCTACTTGCATTCATGTTAAACTGGGTCAGTTACTGTAGAAATATTAGGATTCGCGTGCATCATTCACCGAAGTTAGTTTTTAAATTTCTTTTTAAATTTTTTTTAAAATTTTTATTTATGGTTGTTCAAAACATTACATAGTTCTTGATATATCATATTTCACACTTTGATTGAAGTGGGTTATGAACTCTCATTTTTTCCCCGTATACAGATTGCAGAATCACATCAGTTACACATCCATTGGTTCACATATTGCCAAACTAGTGTCTGTTGTATTCTGCTACCTTTCCTTTCCTGTACTATTCCCCCTGGCCTCCCCTCTCCTCCCCTCTTCTCTCTCTACCCCCTCTACTCTAATAAATTTCTCCCCCTTGTATTATTTTTCCCTTTCCCCTCACTTCCTCTTGTATGTAATTTTGTATAATCCTGAGGGTCTCCTTCCATTTCCACGTAATTTCCATTCTCTCTCCCTTTCCCTCCCACCTCTCATCCCTGTTTAATGTTAATCTTCTTCTCACGCTCTTCGTCCCTACTCTATTCTTAGTTACTCTCCTTATATCAAAGAAGACATTTGGCATTTGATTTTTAGGGATTGGCTAGCTTCACTTAGCATAATCTACTCTAATGCAAACCATTTTCCTGCAAATTCTATTATTTTGTTATTTTTTAATGCAGAGTAATACTCCATTGTGTATAAATGCCACCTATTTTTTATCCATTCATCTATTAAAGGGCATCTATCTTGGTTCCAAAGTCTTGCTATTGTGAATTTTGCTGCTATGAACATCGATGTAGCAGTGCCCTGCAGCATGCTCTTTTTAGGTCTTTAGGGAATAGACTGAGAAGGGGAATACCTGGGTCAAATGGTGGTTCCATTCTCCGCTTTCCAAAAAATCTCCATACTGCTTTCCAAGTTGGCTGCACCAATTTGAAATCCCACCAGCAATGTACAAGTGTACCTGTTTCCCCACATCCTTGCCAGCACTTGTTGTTGTTTGACTTCATAATGACTGCCAATCTTACTGGAGTGAGATGGTTTCTTAGGGTGGTTTTGATTTGCATTTCTCTAACTGCTGGAGATGGTGAGCATTTTATCATGTACTTGTTGACTGATTGTATGTCCTCCTCTGAGAAGTGTCTGTTCAGGTCCTTGGCCCATTTGTTGATTGGGTTATTTGTTTTGTTATTGTCTAATTTTTTGAGTTCTTTGTATACTCTGGATATTAGGGCTCTATCTGAAGTGTGAGGAGTAAAGATTTTTTCCCAGGATGTAGGCTCCCTATTTACCTCTCTTATTGTTTCTTTCTATGAGAAAAAAACGTTTTAGTTTGAGTAAGTCCCATTTGTTGATTCTAGTTATTAACTCTTGTGCTATGGGTGTCCTAATGAGGAATTTGGAGCCCGACCCCACAGTATGTAGATCGTAGCCAACTTTTTCTTCTATCAGACGCCATGTCTCTGATTTGATATCCAGCTCCCTGATCCATTTTGAGTTAACTTTTGTGCACGCCGAGAGAAAGGGATTCAGTTTCATTTTGTTACATATGGATTTCCAGTTTTCCCAGCACCATTTGTTGAAGATGTTATCCTTCCTCCAATGCATGCTTTTAGCTCCTTTATCAAATATACGATAATTGTAGCTTTGTGGATTAGTCTCTGTGTCCTCCATTCTGTACCATTGGTCCACCTGCCTGTTTTGGTACCAATACCATGCTGTTTTTGTTACTATTGCTCTGAAATATTGTTTGAAATCTGGTATCACTATACCGCCTGATTCACACTTCCTGATTAGAATTGGTTTTGCTATTCTGGGTCTTTTATTTTTCCATATGAGTTTCATGATTGCTTTCTCTATTTCTACACGAAATGCCTTTGAGATTTTGATTGGCATTGCATTAATCCTTTAGAGAACTTTTGGTAATATAGCCATTTCGATGATGTTAGTTCTGCCTATGCATGAACAGGGTATATTTTTCCATCTTCTAATATCTTACTCTACTTTTCTTTTTAGGGTTGTGTAGTTTGCATTGTATAAATCTTTCACCTTTATTGTTAGGTTGATTCCCAAGTATTTTATTTTTATTTTTTGAAGATATTGTGAATGGAGTGTTTTTTCTTATTTCCATTTCAGAAGTTTTGTCGCTGATATACAGAAATGCCTTTGATTTATACGTGTTGATTTTATATCTTGCCACATTGCTAAATTCATTTATTAGTTTTAGTAGTTTTTTTGTATACCCTTTTGGGTCTGCTAAGTATAGAATCATGCCATCTTCAAATAGTGATAATTTAATTTCTTCTATTCCTATTTTTATGCCTTTAATTTCTTTCATCTGTCTAATTGCTCTGGCCAGTGATTTGAGAACTATATTGAATAGATGTGGTGATAGAGGACATCCCTGTCTTGTTCCAGATTTTAGAGGGAATGCCTTCAATTTTTTTCCATTCAGAATGATGCTAGCCTGAGGCTTAACATAGATATCTTTTACAATGTCGAGGTAAGATCCTGATATCCCCAGTTTTTCAAATGTTTTGAAAATAATGGGGTGTCCTACTTTGTTGAATGATTTTTCTGCGTTATCGAGATGATCATATGGTTCTTATTTTTAAGTCTATTGATGTTGTGAATAACATTTATTGATTTCCGTATATTGAACCATCCTTGCATCACAGGGATGAATCCTACTTGATCATGGTGCACAATTTTTTGATGTGCCTTTGTATCCGATTCACCAGAATTTAATTGAGGATTTCTGCATCTAGGTTCATCAGAGATATTGGTCTGTAGTTTTCTTTCTTTGAGGTGTCTTTGTCTGGTTTTGTAATCAGGGTGATGTTGGCCTCATAGAATGAATTTGGAAGAGCTCCCTCTTTTTTTATTTCCTGAAATAACCTGAAAAGTATTGGTATTAATTCTTCTTTAAAGGTTTTGTAAAACTCCGCTGTATACCCATCTAGTCCTGAGCTTTTCTTTGTTGGTAGCCTTTTGATTGCTTCTTCTTTTCCATCCATTGATATTGGTCTGGTTAAATTGTGTGTATCCTCCTGACTCAGTCTGGGCAAATCATGTGACTTAAGAAATTTATCGATGTCTTCACCATTTTCTATTTTATTGGAATATAGGTTTTCAAAATAATTTCTAATTGTCTTCTGTATTTCTGTAGCATCTGTTGTGATATTGCCTTTCTTATCACATATGTTAGTAATTTAAGTTCTCTCTCTTCTTCTCTTCGTTAGCATGGCTAAGGTTCTATCAATCTTATTTATTTTTTCGAAGAACCAACTTTTATTTTTGTTAATTTTTCAGTAATTTCTTTTGTTTCAATTTTGTTGATTTCCACTCTGATTTTATTTATTTCTTGCCTTCTGCAACATTTGCTGTTGTTTTGCTCTTTATTTTCTATGGTTTTGAGATGAAGTGTGAGCTCATTTATTTTTTGTTTTTTTCTTTTTTTGAGGAATGACGTCCAGGTGATGAATTTCCCTTTTAAAACTGCTTTCAGTGTGTCCCATAGATTCCGATATGTTGTGTCTCTATTTTCATTTATCTCTAAGAATTTTTTGATTTCCTCATTTATGTCTTCTGTAACCCATTGATCATTGAGTAATATATTGTTCATTTTCCATGTGATGTAGGATTTTTCCTTCCTTCTTTTATCATTGGTTTACAGTTTCATTCCATTATGATCAGATAAAATTCATGGTATTATCTCCACCCCTTTATATTTACTGAGGGTTGCCCTATGGCATAATATATGGTCTATTTTTGAGAAGGATCCATGTGCTGCTGAGAAAAAAGCATATCCACTTGATGATGGCTGATATATTCTATATATGTCAGTTAAGTCTAGGTTATTGATTGTGATATTGAGTTCTATAGTTTCTTGATTCAACTTTTGTTTGGAGGATCTGTCCAATGGTGAGAGAGGTGTGTTGAAGTCACCCATAATAATTGTGTTGTGGTCTAATTGATTCTTGAACTTGAGGAGAATTTGTTTTCTGAACATCGCAGCACCATTATTTGGGGTGTAAATATTGATAATTTTTATGTCTTGTTGGTGAATGGTTCCTTTTAACAGTATATAATGTCCTTCCTTATCCCTTTTGATTAAATTAGTCTTGAAGTCGATTTTATTCGATATGAGGATGGCTACCCCTGCTTACTTACGAGGACTGTGTGCATGGTCTATTTTTTCACAACCTTTCACCTTCAGCCTGTGTATGTCTTTTCCATTCAGATGTGTCTCCTGGAGGCAACATATTGTTGGATTTGTTTTTAAATCCAAGTTACAAGCCTATGTTGCTTTATTGGAGAGTTTAAGCCATTAATGTTTAGAGCTTCCACTGATGTATGGTTTGTACTGCCAGCCATGTTTGATTATTTATCTTTTTTTTTTAATTTTGTTTGTTTCTCCATGATTAGCTTTTCCCCCGCCCTGTGTCATTACTGAGGCAGTTCCCACTGATGGTTTTGGTTGTTGTTTTTCATTTGTTCTTCGTGTAGTGTTTTGCTCAAAACACTTTGCAATGCTGGTTTTCTGGCTGCAAACTTTTAGCTTTTGTTTATCATGAAAGATTTTTATTTTATTGTCATACCTGAAGCTTAATTTTGCTGGATACAGAATTCTTGGTTGGCATCCACTGTCTTTCAGTGTTTGAAATACGTTGTTCCAGGATCTTCTTGCTTTCAGCATCTGTGATGAAATATCTGTTGTTAACCTTATTGGTTTACCCCCTGAATGTAATCTGCCTACTTTGGCTTGTAGCTTTCAATATTTTCTCTTTGTTCTGAATATTGGATATCTTCATAAAAATGTGTCTTGGCATTGGTCTACTGTGATTTTGTGTGCTCGGTGTACTCTAGGCATCTACATTTTGTAAATCCGTTTTCTTTTTTAATTCTGGAAAGTTTTCTGTAATTATTTCATTCAGCAGGTTACTCATTCCCTTGGTTTGAATCTCTGTACCTTCCTCTATCCTGATGACTCATAAGTTTGTTTTTTTTTATGTTATCCCATTTCTCTTGGATGTTTTTCTCGTGATTTTTTACCAGCCTTTGTGAGTTGGCTAGACTCTTTTCAAGATGATATATTTTGTCTTCATTATCTGACATTCTGGCTTCTACTTGCACCACTCTGTTAGTGATACTCTCAATTGAGTTTTTAATTTGGTTTAGCGTTTCCTTCATTTCTAGAATTATTGTTTGATACTTTTTAACAATCTCTATCTCCTGATAAAGATGCTTAACTTCTTCTTTTATCTGTTTATATAATTCATTTTCAATATGTTCTTTCACTGTTTGGATTTGCTGTCTCGTATCCTCTTTAAGGTTCCATTCCATCTGTCTAAGGTATTCCTTTTGTTCTTTATATGACCATTTTTCTGATGACTCTAGCTCCTCCTGAATATTTAGGCTGTCTTTCATTGTTTGTACTCCTTTTCTTCCTTGCTTTTTTATGCTGCTCATGTTACTTCTTGTTTTGTTTGACTGCTAAGTTACTGCTTATTCTTATAAATTTATTTGATGCTTGGGAGAAAAGAAATTAGAAGGGATGAAAAGAAGTCACTAAAGAGAATGAGAGAAGGCAGGTAGAATTCAAGGAAGGGGGAATAAGAAAATTGAAAAGAAATTAAAAGACAAAATAAAAAAATAGAAAATAAAAAACGAAATAAATTTTTTTAAAATAATAATAATCATTAAAAAAATGAAAATTAAAATTTAAAAAATAATAATAATAAAATTAAAAAATAAAAACTTTAAAAAAGTTAAAGAACAACAACAAAAAATGAAAATGTAAGAAAAAGAAAAAAAATAATAATAATACATGCAATCATAGAGTTCAGTTAATTTATCTTCCAGTAGGTGGAGCTGTGCACACTGGGCCAAGTTTCTCCACTCAATAGGTGGGAACCAATCACTGTGCAGCAGCTCTTCCTCCCAGATGGGCGGGTCTCCAAACCTGAGTGCCTAGGGCCTTCTCTTGTGTTTCCTCAAGCCAGGTCCCGCTCAACTGTGACACTCACCACAATACACGCCAGGTCTCTGCTCCTAGTAGCCCAGTTTTCATGAACGCCTAGGCACACACTCCCTCTTTGCCTCTCTCAGACCCTAAATTTGTAGAGCATGGGGCTGAGAACCCCCAGCGAATTTGCTTGCCCTCCAGTAGCCATGTCCCCGGTAGCTGGTGCAAGAGACCTCAGTTGTCAGTACTGGTGGGAGCGGTAGCCGGGAATTCTGCGCTGCGAATCTCGCGCCACTCCTGATTCCATCGGTCTGGCTATCTTCCTCACGGGAGAGCTGGGAGGGGCCCTTATGGGAGAGCTGGGAGTGGCCCTTAAGGTTTGCCCGCTGTGTGGAGAGAGATGGATAGGGGATTACACACCTGTCATGCTGGTTTCAATCAAGTTATCTCTTCTGCCCATGACGTCAGTTCTCTGCCATGGTGGTATCCCATGCAAATGGTGACCATTCATTCCCTTTCCCAAATGACCAATGCAACGAGTGGGTCCTGACTGTATCTACCAAGCCCCATTTAAATCCTGTGCCCACTGCCTATGAAGGCTCAGTTGGCTTTTACCTCAGTAAATTCAGAAGGGCCGGCCAGTTATTTCAGTGAGAAAGTTAGTGCTGAGTCACGAGAAGCAGGTGAATCTGAGCTTGAATGCATCCGATCCAGGCTCTGGTGGGTTCTGAGGGGCCCAGACTGTTTGCCCCACATCAACGTAAGGTCAGCATTGCCTAGTGATTCTGAGCAAACAGCATTTAGATAGTTTACGACTCCCTATGCCCGCACAGCTGAAGAGGTCAGAGACTCGATTTCTCCATGCCCACCACCATGTTGGATCTCCTATTTGCTACTTTTTAATGTCTGTGCGTGTGCGTGTGTATGTATGTGTATATATATATATATATATATATATATATATATATATATATACTCTCCTGATTTTTGAAAATATGAAATATCTGTGTCTTATTATACACTCCCTAAATTCATTCATATTCATATATGTGGATGTATAACAAACTTTCCACAAGATTATTATCAGAAATAATCATCCACCTGAAATACATATTTGTTTCCTAGTACTGAAAACTAACTTCAGTGAATGGTGCATACAAACTCTAATATTTCTACAGTTACTGACCCAGTTTAACATCAATGCAAGTAGATTCCTAGGGGACATGATGTGTATTTTGATGTTAATTTTTATTCAAAACTGGTACGTTACTATTTCCTCAGTTTATGCACATTTAGGATATAAACTTCATCCACAAGTTGGCAAATTAATAGGCATTTGTTTCAACTTTAATCACTTCTTTCTTCAGAACATGTGTATTTTCAGGGTTTCTTGACTGGTATTTTCATGGGACTTCTTCCCAAAAAACATTTCTTTTTGATTTCAGTAATCACTGTTGAAGCAAAACTCACACACTCTTCATGATAAACAAAAACACTAATATTACCATTATATGTATAACTGGTTGGAATGAATGACTGTATATCAATATAAGATTTCTTATATATTTTCAGAAATCAATTCAATCCGTTAATTAAAGTGGAACCAGTTGTATTATTTATTCACAGTATGGTTTATTCATGCATTATCTCTATATTCATAAATACAGGAGACACCTCTTTTTACCCCTAATACTATTGTATATGTCTTCAAAATATTGCTCACAGAAATGGTGGAAGAAATACTCATGTCACCTGATCAACATATACATTTTATCACAGTAATATTCTGGACAAAAAATGTAAAGGTCACGCTTATGATTGTACCAAAGCCTAAATGCAAAGTGAACATGGATTAATAAAAACATCCATGTCCAGGTTTCCTAATGCTCTCAAATGTCAATCCTATTGGTGACTACATATTTGTTTCTTCCTAAGATTATATATTCAAACTCAACCCTGTTGAAAATGTCTAATCTTATCACTCACTTTATACTTTGCCTGATTTCGTAATGTCTCTATTGATATCTGCTTTTCTACACATTTTCCCCAGTTGATCATAGTGACTGACTCTTCATATGTGCTGACATTTACATTCACTCTCTAACCGAAACTATATTGCTAAAGAACTTTTGGTCCAAATCCTATACTCTCTCTGCTTCCTAAACCTACCGACTATCTTCCTAATCCTACCGACAATCCCTTTTTCACTGGATGTTTTCTTCTACATTCAATCATCCCATGTACAAGGTCCTATGCCATTGTATATTGAATTATCTAAGACAACTTTAGAGAACATAATTTAAAGCTAAGTATCCCAATCATAGGCCCATTGCCCTTCTGTGCTTCAAATCATACCTAGATTTTTGTTTTCATACTTATATTTCAAGTCTATATTCTTGTAAATATCGTAGGTTCCCAATACCATTATTCATCACATAGAATGATTCCTAACCCAAATCGAACCTGTTATTAACCCTAAGCATACACTGTTCCCTCACTCTCATTTTACAGAAGAGCAGGGACAGAGTTGTTCTTACATTACAAGAATGTAGAGGACCTTCCACCTGCTGAGAACCTCAAAGATCCATACAGAAATTATACCCGGAGAAGTTGTAGGCAGATATGAAAAATCTGAGAGAGCAAATGTCATCTTCCAAGGCAAACAACCTGGTCAAGATGAATTGATGTGTCTGAATCAGCCTCTCTCTTCTTATTGTAGAGAAGATGGACCAAACCAGGCCTGTGTGGAGAGCTGTTCCATGCTGCCTATGGCTGATATTCCATTCTAACTTGTGAAAGTGTCACAGAAAGTAGGGACAGCCTCCATCTCATGCGACCCTTGGAAGCAACTGTTAGGACAAAGTGGTTGCCAAGACAGTGGCCTCATTCAGTTCCAAAGAAAGTGACATACCTAATTTCCTTGGTGAAGGAACTCTCTGAACATGGTATCCAAGAAGCCAGGCACCGAAATGCAGTCCCAAACTCAGTACCAGTGGGCTCACTTCTTTGGATTTGACAAGGACAGAGTCAGTCTTTCTCGGTACATACTGATGTGAGGATGGCCAAATGCCAGGAGAGCTCTGAACAGGGACTTTTCCTGAGATAGCAGGTAGTGGCTCACCACTTTTTCCTGACAACTTCACAGAGTTGGCCAAGAAAACCAGATCGGAGAGAGGACAAGTCATTTTGGGGGAACATAGTATGGCCCACCACTCAGAGGACACTCCGGATAGTCACAGACCTACTTGGGGAAAGGAGGTGCCTTTGTGTGTGTGGTTGTGGGTTTGTCTCATGTTCTTAGAATAGGTAGGAAAGGCAGTTTGTTTGGTTTGGAGTGAATTGTTTCTCGTAAGTCGTTTGACAAGGTGAGTGTTTCTATGTTTGTGTATCCCACTGTGTCAGTGGTTGTAGACATGAGAAAAGAGAATGCAACAATGGATGTGTCCTGTCAAGAAGACAGCTTCCCAGCATTCATCCTGCCCAATTTATAAATGGAGTGCGGCTTGCCTTATGGCTGGGCAATACCTACTATCTTCCTAAGTCCCTGTTTTTTTCCTGAATTCTGGCCACTCTCCAGAATAGGCTCATGGTTTTGTGTCTGAGATATTTACCAATTCCAAGGTCCGTGACATGCCCATGTTCTGGATAGCCGAGGGAATGGCGAGCATCTCAGGAAACTCCGATATCAGTATGAGCATGAAAGTCTCAGTGGATAAACCCTTCTTTGGGCCTTTTGCTTACCTATGGTTCTGTTGCCCTGAATGTCAGGAAGGTCTTTGCCTAAGACAACCCCTTTGTGAAGCCTGAAGAAAACAGTTTTCATATGGAAATAAATGGGCATCACCTGTGGCTCTCTGCTTAATTGCTTTGGAAAGGGATGTGTCTGAATCAGGCTTTTGGCCATGTGTTAGGCTGTGGCTTAGATTCTCAGCACCTGATGATCTGAAGAAACATCCCATGTGTGCATCCAAAATCAAAATGGCAAAGGTTTAGTCATTGTGAATGAATTCTATTGCCTTCCTTTGTTCGGTTCCTGAAATCCATCAAGTGAAAATAGGGATCCTTTGGGTCAAATGAGTTCTTCAAATCTCGGCCGAGGTGCTTAAATAATTCAATCCATTATTTAAAGTTGGAACCATTTATATTATATATTCACTGTAGGGTCTAGTCATGCATTATCTCTATATTCATAGACACATGGTACTCCTATTTGTACCCCAATACTAATTTATTCATCTTCAAAATATTGCTTCCAGAAATGGTGGAAAATACTCATGTCACCTGATTTACATATACATGTTATCACAATAGTATTCTGGGCACAAAATGCAAAGGTCACACTTATGATTGTACCAAAGTCTAAATGGAAAGTGAGTACGGATTACTAAAAAACATCCATGTCCAGGTTGCCTAATGCTCTCAAATGTCAATCCTGTTGGTGACTACATATTTTTTTCTTCATAAGATTATATATTCAACCTCAACACTGTTGAAAATGTCTGATCCTATAACTCACTTTATACTTTGCCTGATTTCCTAATGTCTCTATTGACATATGGTTTCCTACATATTTTCCAGAGTTCATCATTGTAACTGACTCTTCACATATGATGGTTATTACATTCATTCTCTACCAGAAACCCTACTGATAAAGAACTTTTGGTCCAAATACTAAATTCAGTCTGCTTTCTAAATCTACTGTCTATCTTCCTAATCCTACCGTCTATAATTTTGACTGGATGTTCTTTTCGTCATTCAATCATCCAAGGTACAAGGTCCTATTCCATTGTATATCGATTTAACTGAGACATCTGTACAGAATATAATTCAAAGCTAAGTATCCCAATCAAGTGCCCAATGCACTTCTGGGCTTCAAATCTTACCTAGATTTCTGTTTTCATACTTATATTTCACCTATATATTCTTGTAAATATCTCAGGTTCCCAATACCATTATTCATCTTGCAGAATAATTCCTAACCCAAATCAAACCTGTTATGAATCCTAACCATACACTGTTCCCTCATTCTAACTTTACAATAGAGCAGGGACAGAGTTGGTCTTACAATACAGGAATGTAGGGGATCTTCCACCTGCTGAGAACCTCAAAGGTCCATGCAGAAATAATCCCTGGAGAAGACTTAGGCAGCTATAAAGGACCTGAGAGAGCAAAATCATCTTCCATGGCAATAACCCCGGTCAGGATGAAGTGTTGTTTCTGAATCAGCCTCTCTGTTCTTAATTTAGAGAAGATGGACCAAATCAGGCCTGTATGGAGAGCTGTTCCCTGGTGCCTATGGTTTATATATACCATTCTGACTCATGAATGTGTCACAGGAAGTCGGGGCAGCCTCCATCTCATGGGACCCTTGTAAGCAACTGTTAGGACAAAGTGATTGCCAAGGTATTGACCTCATTCAATTCCTGAAGAATGTGACCTACCTCACTTCTTTGGTGATGGAACTCTCTGAAGTTGGGATCCAGGAAGCCAGGCACCCAGAGCCAGTTCCAGTACCAGTCTCAGTGGGCTCATTTCTTTGGATTTACCAAAGATACAGTCAGTCTTTCTTCTAACCTCCTGATGTGAGGATGGCCGAAATCCAGGAGAGCTCTGAAGAGGGGCCTTTCCTGAGAAAGCAGGTAGTGGTTCACCGCTGGCTCCTGAAAACTTAAAAGAGTTGGCAAAGGAGATCTGATCTGATAAAGGACACGCCATTTTGGGGAAACATACTATGGTCCACCAGTCAGAAGACACTCCAGATGGTCACAGACCTACTTGTGGGAAGGAGGTGCCTTTGTGGGTGTGGGTGTGAGTTTGTGGTTTTGTCTTATGTTCTGAGAATAGGTAGGAAAGGTGGTTTGTTTCATTTGGAGTCGACTGTTCCTAATAAGTCGTTTGACAAGGCGAGTTTTTCTATGTCTGTGTATTCACTGTGTCCGTGGTTGTAGTCTTTAGAAAAGAGAATGCATCAATGGAGGTGTGCTTTCTAGTAGGAAGCTTCCAGGCATTCATTCTGTCCATTTTATGAATGGACTGCGGCTTGCTTATGGATAGGCAGCACCTACTATCTTCCTAAGTTCTTGTTCACTTACTGATTTCTGGCCTGTCTCCAGAATAGGCTCAAGGTTTTGTGTTCAAGATATGTACCACCTCCAGATTCTGTGACATGGTCATTTCCTGGATAGATTAAAGGAATGGGAACATCTCAGAAAACTCAGATATCAGTGTAACCAGAAAAGTCTCAGTGGAGAAACCCTGCTTTGGGCCATTTGGTTACCTATGGTTCCCTTGCCCTTAATATCAGGAAGGTCTTTGCCTCAGGCCACCCCTTTGTGAAGCCTGAAAAAAACAGATTAAATTGGAAATGAATGGGAATCACCTGTGGCTCTTTGCTTAATTCCTTTGGTAAGGGTTGTGTCTGAATCAGCCTCTTGGCCCTGTGTGAGATTGTGGCTTTGATTCTCTGAACCTGATAGATCTAAAGAAATATCCCATGTGTGCATCCAAAACCAAAATGGCCAAAAGAGCAGTCATTGAGGATGAAGTCTTTTTCCTTCCTCTGTAAGCTTCCTCACCTTTGTCAAGTGAGAATAGGGAAGATACACCAAGCCAATTGATGGCTCCTTTTGGAAAAATTGTACCACTGATGACAGCATCAGCATAAGTACCCCAACACTACCACAATTTTTTGCACCAGCAGATAGTTCACAAGGCATACAAGTGACTTTGCAATGCATACAAGTGATACATAGTCCAGGCAAGTTCTGCAAGAAGTTCAGTGATGGCTATTGCAGAAGCTGTAGATTGGTTTTATCTTTGTCTTCACCAGCACTGGGATGAAGATAGGAATTCTGGCAATAATGGCTAAAGAAAAAATTATGTAACATTCCAGAAAGCACTAAAAGAAAACAATTTTCTTAACAATTTACATTATCTTGATGAGAATTATTAAATATAATGAAAAGGAAAAATGAGAGTAAACAAACAGGTCTGTTAACCTCCTATTTTTTCACATATTAAAACAATCCTGAACAGTTGTTTACCCAATTTAAATTAAACCATTTAAATCACGTGAATAAAAAAAATGGATGAATTTTTCATGAACACTCATCATATATGATATATGGACATACGTGCATTCAAACATATAACACAAAACACAAGTGTGAACACATAATAAATACATACAACACATAACATAATAGTAAAGGCCTTATAACTTTTTACAGGTAAAATCACCATTGCAATGTTTAAAAACTCTATAGTCAAAAAATAGAACTGATCAGCAAAATATTTACCTAGGTCTGTATGAGCTCAAAAAAACAAAATAGAACTTCATGATGTGGGAAAGGGGAATAATAAAATAGACATTGAAAAAAGCATCCCTGTTCTGTCACAGATGTAAGGATAGACAAACTGGAGTTTTGGATATCAGCTGTTATGGATTTGAGCCAAATCATCTTATTTTAGTCTATAGAAATCACTTTAGTTAATCTCTCTGGAATCTAAATCAGCTGCTTTTCTCCCTCTGGAAACACATAAACAGACCCCCGACTCCAGGCAATCACTGGTTCAGGACCTTAGTTAATTTCTCTGGAATCCAGATCGGCTGCTGTCCTTCCTGGGAAAACCCACAAAGAGACCTCTGACTCCAGATAATTAATGGGTCAGGACCTTTCCATTGTCCTGTTAGAATATCCTTCCGAAGTACCTTGGATTTATACACATTTTTTGGGCACATATGCCTTTCCACAGCACTAAGTCCTGATGAATCCAAATTTTAATAGTTTAGAGTAAAAAGGGTTATTTTAAGTTTGTCTTTGGGGAATTTATACCACTTCCCAATTTCATCCTCTTACTTTAATAAGTACATTTTAATAGTTTGATGTGCTCTTTCAACTCTGCCGTGTCCCTGTAGATTGTATGAGATTCCTGTTCTATGAGTAATGCCAAATGATGAGTAAAATTGTTTTAAAAAGGTGGAAGTATAACCGGGGGCGTTATCTGTTTTTAACTGTTTTGGAACGCCCACAGTGGCAAAAATTTGTAAGCAATGAGCTATAACATCTTTAGTTTTTTTCTCTGGCATGAAGGTAGCCCATCAAAAATCCAGAAGAAGTATCAACTGTAACATGCAAATATTTTAATTTTCCAAATTCAGGCAAGTGTGTGACGTCCATCTGCCAAATATGGTTAGGAATCAATCCTCTAGGATTGACTCCAAGATTAACTTGTCTTAAAAAGGTCACATAATTTTGACATTTTTTTATTATTTGTAAGCTTGTTCCTCAGTTATTTTAAAATGCTATTGTAAAGTATTAGCATTGATGTGGAACTTTTAATGAAAATTTATAGCTTCTTCTACTGTAGAGAAAATATATATGTATGTCATGTGTTGTTTTATCTGCTAAATCATGCCCAAACTAAGGGGTCCAGGCAATCCTGTATGTGCCCTGATATGTCCTATAAAGAATGAATCTTTTCTGTCCCAGATTAGACTTTATATAGTGGAAAGCAAAGAGAAAACAGTAGAGGAAGGGGAAATCCTACCAGCATCTTCAAGGGATACTATAGCATTAAAGATATACTGACTATTGGAAAATAAATTAAATACAGAATCTTTAAACATCACAAAAGTTTGTAATACTTCATTAAGCTCTACCTTTTGAGCTGATTGTTTGGGTACTAAAAATGTAGGAGTTGGGTCAGGTGTAACTATTGGTGCTGTATCATTATTTGACCCATCTGTGAATATATTTGGCATATTCATGATAGGTGTTTTCTTGTCATTTTTGGAAAAATTACACGATGTGATGACCAAAAAGACAATAAAAGATTAGATGGTAAGTGGTAATCAAATGAAACTTTAGAGTTACACATGATTATTGCCCAAGTATTTAACTCATTAGCTAATTCATGGATTTGATTTATAGTATATGGAGTAATAATTTTATTGGGAAAAATTCCAAACACTCCCTTTGCTGCTTTTATTCCTATGAGTATTAATTTTCCCTCAGCCTCAGGATTCCTACTAATAATAGTGTTAGAAGAATTGCCGCAGTCTGGCTGGGCACAAATCACGAGCCACTCACAGCATTGTAGATTCAAACAGCAATTCTTTATTCCCGATCTCACACCGGCCATCTACAAACACGTTCTGGGGAAATCCACGTTCTTTGGCCAACTCCACACCTCCACTGGGCTTCTGTCTCCCAAAAATACTGTCTGACCCTAAGAACTCGAGAGGAACTTAGGCAGCAGGATACGCCCTATTCTAAACGGGGAATGCCCTAAACTCGGATTATCCTAAACCGGGAACACCCTAAACATGGATCCGCCCTGGTCCTTGAGCAAGGTCACTTTCCAGGAGTCCTTCCACTAAACAGCATCGGGGTACGCTGGCAAGGAAATTGTCATACCTATTTGACTAATGGCTCCCAGCATCTCCCCCCTTCTGATTACTTAAACAACAGTAATGTGGCTTAAGGACCATCCCTGGTAGGTTGTCCAATTCAACACATGGTGCTTACTCGTCATGGGAAAACTGACCTTTAGGCGTCAGCCTCCTGTCTTAGGTTGATACCACTGCAACTGGATCATACCCATCACTGACTACCAGTCCAGCATACAGCCATACTTGTGGATAGGTCTATGCACCAGTGGGGGGGGTGAGGTTCTTTGCCTCACCTCTGTAGGCCCCCAAATTTGGCCTTGGTGCCAGTTGGGGAGTGAGGTTAATGTGGCTTAAGGACCGTGCCTGGTAGTTTGTCCAATTCAACATATGGTTCTCACCCGTCATTGGAAAACTGACCTTTTGGCGTCAGCCTCCTGTCTTAGGTTGATACCACTGCAATTGGACCATACCCGTCACTGACTACTGGTCCAGCATATAGCCATTGGCCCCCAAATTTTAGACCATCACTAGCAGAAGGGAGGAGGATACAGAAATGCCATGACATCCAGCCAATTGACAGCTCCTTTGGAAAAATTGCATCACTGGTGACACCATCAGCAAAGATATGCCAGCACTACCACAATTAACATGGGGTGCGCTGACAAGGAAATAAAAATTGCATCACTGGTGACACCATCAGCAAAGATATGACAGCATTACCGTAATTCGCTGCACCAAACGATAGTTATATAGTCCAGGCAAGTTCTGCAAGCAGTTCAAAGCGGAGGAATCTATCAATATGTGCGTCTCCTCCCAAAGTCCGTTTCCTCCCAAAGTAAGTTGACTTCTCGTTTGAGCATTACTTGTTGAGTTATATTCATTGATGCATTAGTTTATACACCTTACTGTGATAGCTATCATAGAAGCTGTAGTTTGGTTTTATCTTTGTCTTCACTGGCACTGGGATGAAGATAGAAATTCTGGCAATGATGCTAAAGAGACATTATCCTGAAAAGAATTATAAAATATAATGAAAAGGAAAGGTGAAAGTAAACAAACACATCTGTTAAGCTCCTTTAAAAACAATCTTTAACAGCTGTTTACCTAATTTAAATTAGTAAACAAACAGATCTGTTAACCACCTTTAAAAACAATCCTTAACAGATGTTTACCTAATTTAAATTAAGCCATTTAAATCACGTGAATAAAAAATAAATAATTTGGATTCATTTTTTCATGAGTGCTCCTCATATATGAAATATGGACATATGCACACACAGACATACAACACAAAACACAAACATACAACAAACACATAAGACAATAATAAAGGCCTTGTAGCTTTACTTAGGTGAAATCTACATTCAATGTTTAAAAACACCACAGTCAAAAAATAAAACTGATCAGAAAAACATTAACCTAGGTTTGTAGAGCTCAAAAAATAAAAATAGAACCTTATGATATGGGAAAAATGCAATAATAAAATAGATATTGAAAAAAGCATCCTGGTTAATCACTGTCACAGATGTAAGAATGGCCAAACTGGATTTCTGGATATCAGCTGTTATTGATGAGTCAAATTATCTTCTGTTTGATCTGTAGAAATTGCTTTAGTAGTCTTTCTGCAATCCAAATCAGTTGCTGTTCTCCCTGTGGAAAAACACAAACACAACCCTGACTCCAGACAATTACTGAGTCAGGACCTTTCCATTGTCCGGTTAGAATATCCTTCCAAAGTACCTTGGGCTTATGCACATTTTTTGGACACATATGCCTTTCCACAGCACTAAGTCCTGATGAATCCAAATTTAAAAAGTTTAGAGTAAAAAGCTTTATGTTAAGTTTATTTTGGGGGAATATATACCCCTTCTCAATTCCGTCTTTTTGCTTTAATAAGTACATTTTTATTGTTTGATGTGCTCTTTCAACTATGCCTTGTCCGTGTGCATTGTATGGGATTCCTGTTACATGAGTAATGCCAAATGATGAGCAAATTGTTTAAAAGAGGTAGAAGTATAACCGGGGGCATTATCTGTTTTTAACTGTTTTGGAACACCCACAGTTGCTAAATTTTGTAAGCAATGAGCTATAACATCTTTAGTTTTTTCTCCGCATGAAGGGAGCCCATGAAAAATCCAGAAGAAGTATCAACTGTAACATGCAAATATTTTAATTTTCCAAATTCAGGCAAGTGTGTGACGTCCATCTGCCAAATATGGTTAGGTATCAATCCTCTAGGATTGACTCCAAGATTAACTTATGGTAAAATGTCACACAATTTTGACATTGTTTTATTATTTGTCTATCTTGTTCCTTAGTTATTTTGAAACGCTTTTGTAAAGTAATAGCATTGACATGGAACTTTTTATGAAAATTTATAGCTTCTTCTAGTGTAGAGAAAATGTGTATGTATGTCATGTGTAGTTTTATCTGCTAAATCATTGCCCAAACTAAGGGGTCCAGGCAATCCTGTATGTGCCCTGATATGTCCTATATAGAATGGATCTTTTCTGTCCCAGATTAGACTTTGTATAGTGGAAAGCAAAGAGAAAACAGTAGAGGAAGGGGAAATCCTACCAGCATCTTCAAGGGATACTATAGCATTAACTATATACTGAATAAGGAAAAATAAATTAAACACAGAATCTTTAAACATCACAAAAGCTTGTAATACTGCATTAAGCTCTACCTTTTTAGCTGATTATTTGGGTACTAAAAATGTAAACGTTGGATCAGGTGGAACTATTGCTGTTGTATCATTATTTGACCCATCAGTGAATATATTTGGAGCATTCATGATAGGTGTTATCTTGTCATTTTTGGAAAAATTACAGGATGTGATGACCAAAAAGATAATAAAAGATTAGATGGTAAGTGGATATCAAATGAAACATTAGATTTACACATGATTATTGCCCAAGTATTTAACTCATTAGCTAATTCATCAATTTGATTCATAGTATATGGAGTAATAATTTTATTGGGTGAAATTCCACACACTCCCTTTGCTGCTTTTATTCCTATGAGTATTATTTGTCCCTCAGCCTCAGGATACCTAGTAATAATAGTGTTAGAAAAAAATGATAAATGTGTCCATAATAATGGACCTTCTTGCCAAAATACTACTGTAGGAATATTTTTTGTTGGTAGTACAATAAATAATAGAGGAGAAATTATATCAACTCTATCCAAATGCATATTTACCATATAAGTTTTAATGATTTTTAATGCTTTTCTTGCTTCAGGTGTTTACATTCTCGGTTAATTTAGATCTGATGGACTTTTTAGGATATCAAAAAAAAAGTCCCAACTCTCCTGTTGGTATACTAGATAAGGTCTTATCCAATTTATATCTCCTAATAACTTTTGAAAGTCATTAATTGATTTGAGTTGATCTATTCGTATTTGAATTTTTGGTGGACTGACCATGGTTGAGGATAATAGAACTACTAAATAATTAATTTGAAAATTTAATTGTAGTTTATCAATTACTATCTCTAGATTATAATTTTTAATAAGTTTGTAAGTGTGCCATAACGTTCTAGCAAAGGGTTTTTACCTTTGTGTGCTAATAATACATCAACCATATAGTGAAAAATTTGTAATTCAGGATTTTGATTTCAGAGTGGCTGGATTACTTTGTTAACATAAATTTGACACATAGTTGGGCTGTTAGCCATCCCTTGAGGGAGTGCTTGCCACTCTTACCTCTGATCAGGACCTTCATGATTCAGTTCAGGGATAGTATATGCAAAACGTGGACCATCCTCAGGATGAATTGGAAATGAAAAGAAAACAATCTTTAATATGTATAACTAAAACATACCAAGTTTTTGGCAAAGCAGAAAATTGAGGAATCCCTGATTGAGCAGGTCCCATAATAACCATCTCATTATTAATGGTTCTTAAATCTTGCAATAATCTCCATTTACCAGATTTCTTTCTGATGACAAAAATGGGAATATTATGGGGAGATATAGAAGGTTGTATATGTCCTTCCACTAATTTTTGTTTACCAGGTCATGGACTGATTGTATCTTTTCTTTAGTCAGGGTCCACTGAGGAACGAATACTGGTCTTTCTAATTTCCAAGTAATTTTTATTGTCTCAGTGGCACTTTCTGAAAATCCAACCCATGTCTGTATGTTCCTTGATCTATTTGTATTGGTGCTGCTATACCTTGTTCCTGTTTATCTAAACTTTTTCCTTTTCTAAAACTTTGTCTAGCCATAATAGGGGGTGCTTATTTGTTGATGTTATTTGTTAATGTCAAACCTAATTGATCTAGGACATCTCGTCCCCATAAATTTATGGGAAGATGAAACAATACATACGGCTGTATAGTTCTTTCACATCTTTCAGGATTCTTCCAATCTAATACCATTGCACCTTTATGGGGATTAGTCGCCACTCCTTGGTCTTGAATCATTTGAGTGGCTTTTGGTAATGGCCAAAGTTTTGGCAATTCTTGATGAGAGATGATGCTAAGTTCTGCACCTGTATCCAGTAGCCCATTAAATTCATGAACTTGAATATTTAGTTTTAGTATGGGGCGAAAATCTAAATTTAAAGAAAGCATAGCCAAATCTACACCTGTGGAGCCTTATCCCTTGGAACCTCTTTCTACAGCATGACTGGAAACTTTATCATGTAGGCTGGGTATTATTTGTACCTGTGGTATTTTATCTCCTGGTGAAATTACTGACATATCCTTTGGAGAACTGGATATATATTTTAATTCATCTTCATAATCATGATCAATTACCCAAGGACTTATCATAAGTCCTTTTAGATTAGAAGAGCTGCGTCCCAATAATAAGCCTACTGTTCCTTTGAGAATAGGTCCTTTCACCCCTATGGGAATGATTTGAACGCCCATCTCTGGATTTAGTACTGCTCTGGGAGAGGTGCAGATTTTTCTGATGAGGGATCTGATGGAAAATGTGTCCTGGGCACTACTCTGATGGTGTTGCTGTGTTCCTTCAGTGCTCTGTATATTTGTTGTTTTGGGCCCCAGAGCATTGAGCCCCCCTGTCCATTTTTTGGCAATGGAGCCCGATGCCTTTCTCCATGATATCGTGGATAAACAGCTGGTCTTTCTTCATTTTTTGATATTGAATTACCCTCTATGGTGGTTTGAGAACGGCATTCATTAGCCCAATGTCTCCCTCTATGGCAACGTGGGCAAATACCTGGTATTCTACTCCTTTGATACATAGTTTTTTAAACCCTCCTGCTATAGGGCAATTCCTTTTAAAATGTCCTGTTTGTTCACAATTGTAGCATCTTTGTGGCCTGGCATCTAAAGCCTGTTT
Organism: Callospermophilus lateralis; assembly: GCF_048772815.1. Taxonomy (NCBI): domain Eukaryota; kingdom Metazoa; phylum Chordata; class Mammalia; order Rodentia; family Sciuridae; genus Callospermophilus; species Callospermophilus lateralis. Next base: position 1,345,190 of record NC_135319.1, on the reverse strand, counting down.
TACTGCAACTGCCACAATTTGCCCTTGTTCATTGATGTCTCTGGCATCTAAAGCCTGTATTACTGTAGCTGGCACGACTTGCTCTTATTCATTAACGTCTCTACATAATTTAATATATGTTTTTAAATTTTCATGTTTGCATCGTCTAATGATATCTCTGCACCAACGATTCACTTGGTCATAAGCCTGTTGTTTTATTAATGGCATTGCTTGTTCTGAATTCCCCAAAACTCTGGTAGCTGTTTGAATAAGTTTATCTACAAATTCAGCATAAGATTCACTAGCTCCTTGTATTACCTTAGATAATTGACCTTATAACCCTCCATGCCCTTGTAAAGTCTTCCATGCCCTAACCGCCTTGCAGCAATTTGTGCATATATGCCAGGATCATATGCAATTTGTTGCTGCTGATCCTCATAAAGTCCCTTTTCTAAAAAATCTACATTTCTCTGAGGATAACCAGCTTCTGCATTTCGCCTAGCCATCTCCATGCAAAATTCCTCATTGGCAACCTTCCATAACAGGCATTGTCCTCCATTTAGCACAGCTTTACACATATTAGCCCAATCTGCTGGCGTCATATTCAAGTTGTTAATGGATTCGACCAAGCTTACAATGAAGGGTGGTTGAGGACCATAGGTTGTTACAGCCTCTATTAGTTGCTTCACTATTTTGAAATTTAAAGCATGGAGATTTCGCTGCCCTACTACTTCAAATACAGGGCATGTTAATACTTGAGATCCTGTCTCAGGATTCGAACTATCAACTGCGGGGGTTGGGGGCCTCCCAGCATATGGAGGTAGCCTTGTTAGTTGGACATTTACATCCTCTGTTGATTGAAAGGTGTTAGTAACAGTCTCCTGTAGAGGAGGCGCTGTTGGTTGGAAACTTACGCCCTATGGTGATAGAAAGTTGTTATTAGCAGTCTCCTTTTGTAACTTTGTCCCTGATGACTTTTTATGCTCTAAATTTTGTTCCTCTATCTTTGTCTGAACTGAAGGATTTGGACTAAATAAACCAGATACGAATGTCCACAATGGCAATGTGCCAACTGGCAGAGTCCGTAGGCTGTTCTTTTCTCCTCTTTTTAAATCTTCACCATGATGGTTTCATTGTGATATATTTAACAACTCCTCCTTAAAAAGCCATGGGCTACATTTTTGTAATGTATCAACGTATGCCCTGACTGTTCTTGATTTTACTGAGATGCCTCCTTCCTCTAACAATTTACTTAACACTCTTTTAGTTTGTTTTTTTACTAATTTCTGATCCCGTATTTCTACTATAGTTCCATCCAACAAGATGACGCCAAACAAAACCGAGACAGAATGATATAAAAAGGGAACAACAAAAAGTCATTATAGCCTTTCTATCCTCCTGTCATGTGCATCCGTCCTTTCTCCGTATCTGTTCCTCACACGTAAATAATTTTTCCTCAGTTGAGAGGGGTTTTTCTTCCATCTCACTCATCTCCATGGACAGGCAACTTAAAACAAAAGTGAAAAAAAAAACAAGAGAGGAATCTTAAAATGGCTACCCATCCTCTCGCCCTGCCCTCAGGGGTGAGCAGATTACCTAATCACTTACCCTAAGTTGCTCCCCGAGAGAGCCACCAAGTGCTGCAATCTGGCTGGGCATGAATCAGGAGCCACTTGTCAAAAGAAATGAACTTTATTTTTACAAGCACACATGCCAAACGAAACAGTTCCTCAGGAAAAATCCTAAGAGACCAACTGCCACCACTGGCTTTCTTGTAAAGTCTCTGTCACACCCACAATCCTCTCCACCTCCCAAAATCCTCCTGTTCTTGAGGCCGATTCGCTGGGTCACGTGGGTAGAGCCAAAAAAGTTCGCCAATGAACAGCTTCGTGGTCTGAAAGGGCAGGAAAATAGCCCAATGAGCTCACTGCAGAGGAGCCAATCAGCAAATGTTGCTGGGGCCACTGTGAGCCAATCATCAGCTGGCAGTCTGAAAGGGCGGGGAAACAGCTGAATGAGCATCTCCAATGAGCATCACCACAGAGGAGGAATCAGCTAGAGGTTGCTGGGGCTGCTGTGAGCCAATAATCATTTGGCAGCTGGAAATTTGCTGGGAGCTGGAAGTTTGCAAGGGCCCCTTCAGATATGGCTCTCAACAAATTCCTGTCTCCTTTCTCTGTAGAGTATTAAGCACAAGTATTTTTATATGCACATATAGAATCCCACCTGTTATCACATGTACATTCTTGTGAGGTGGCTGACTAGGCAGATACAACTTATGAGAAGAGATCATTCCTCCTAAATGCTGTTGGAACTAAAACTTAAACCTATGGGTGAGCTTCCTAGTAGAACATCATTATACATAAATCCATTTTCAGTGAAATAAATATTTTTGCATCTGTGGATGATATATATTTCATGATGAATTTCGGTTGGCATATATATTGCTAGTTTTTAATGTCTGTGTGTGTGTGTGTGTGTGTGTGTATGAAATATATATGAAATATATATAATAAATATGAAATATATAATAATATAATAAATATGAAATATATGAGTCTTATTATACACTCATTAAAATCATTCATATTCATGTATCTGGATTTATGATCAACTTTTCACAAGATTATTCTCAGAAATATCCATCCACCTGAAATTCATATTTGTTTCCTACTACTGAAAACTAACTTCAGTGAATGGTAAATATAAATCCTAATGTTTTTACAGCACAACCTAGTTTAACATCAATGCAAGCAGTTTCCTATGGGACATGATGTGTGTTTTGCGGTTCATTTTTATTAAACAGTGGTAAATTACTATTTCTTCAGTTTATGCACATCGTAGGATATATATTTCATCCATAAGTTCACAAAATTTTAGGCATTTGTTTCAATTTCAATCACCTCCTGCTTCAGAACACATATATTCCTCAAGGGTTCTTGACTCGTCTTTTCATGAGACTTCTTTTCAAACACATTATTTTCGATTTCCATAATCATTTTTGAAGCAAAACTCACACACTCTTCATGATAAACCATAAGCCTAATATTACCGTTAGATGAATAACTGCTTGTAATGAATGTATGAATATCAATTTAAGATTTTCTGTATATTTTCAGATATCACATCAATCCACTATTTAAAGTTGGAATGAGTTATATTATTTATTCACAGTATGGTCTATTCATACATTATTTTTATATTATTTGACACAGGGTACACCTCTTTGTTCCCCCAATACGAATTTATAGGTCTTCAAAATATTACTCCCAGTAATGGTTGAAGAAATGCTCATGTCACCTGATCAACATATACATTTTATCCCAGTTATATTCTTGACACAGAAAGCAAAAAGTCACTCTCATGATTGTACCAAAGTCTAAAAGGAAATTGAGCATGGATTACAAAAATATCCATGTCCAGGTTGCCTAATGCTCTCAAATGTAAATAATATTGGTGACTATATTTTTGTTTCTTCCTAAGATTATATATTCAACCTCAAGCCTGTTAAAAACGTCTAATCCTATTCCTCACTTTATACTTTGCGTGATTTCTTAATGTCTCTATTGATTTCTGCTTTCCTACATATTTTCCCCAGTTCATCATTATGACAGACTCTTCACATGTGCTTACATTTACATTCACTCTCTACCCGAAACCCTATTGCTAAAGAACTTTTGGTCCAAATCCTATACTCACTGTTGTTTCAAAACCTAGCAAATATCTTCCTAATCCTACCAACTTTCCCTTTTTGACTGGATATTCCCTTCGACATTCAATCATCAAAGGTACAAGGTCCTATGCCATTGTATATCGATTTATCTGAGACATCTGTGCAGAACATAATTCAAAGCTAAGTAATCCACTCAAGGGCCCAATGCCCATTTGGGCTTCAAATCTTACCTAGATTTTTTTTTCATACTTATATTTCACTTATATATTCTTGTAAATATTGCAGGTTCCCAATACCATTATTCGTCCTGCAGAATGATTCCTAACCCAAATCGAATGTGTTATTAACCCTAACCATACACTGTTCCCTCAATCTAACTTCACAGAAGAGCAGGGACAGTGTGACCAGGAAAGTCTCAGTGGAGAAACCCTGCTTTGTGCCATTTGCTTACCTATTTTTCTGAGCCCTGAATGTCAGGAAGTTCTTTGCCTTAGGCCATACCTTTGTGAAGCCTGAAGTAAACAGTTTTCAAATGGAAATGAATGGGCATCACCTGTGGCTCTTTGCTTAAATTCTTTGGAAAGAGATGTGTCTGAATCTGCCTCTTGACCCTGTGAGAGGTTGTGACTTAGATTGTCAGCACCTGATGGATCTAAAAAAGATCCCATGTGTGCATCCAAAACCAAAATGGCAAAAAGTTCAGTCATTGTGGAAGAAGTCTATTGCCTTCCTCTGTTAGGTTCCTGACGTCCATCAAGTGAGAATAGCGATCCTTTGGGTCAAATGAGTTCTTCAAATCCTGAAGAGGTGCTTGGGTTTCTCATGACTCCAAATCACATAAAGAATCTATACCTATCAGTCAGTAGTAGCCAGTCAATATTGCTCCCAGAAATGGTGGAAGAAATACTCATGTCACCTGATCTACATATACATTTATTCACAGAAATATTCTGGATACAAAATTAAAAGTTCACATTTATAATTGTACCAAAGCCTAAATGAAAAATGAACATAGATTACTAAAATCATCCATGTCCAAGTTGCCTAATGCTCTCAAATGTCAATCCTATTGGTGACTACATATTTGTTTCTTCCTAAAATTACATTTTCAAACTCAACCCTGGTGAAAATATCTGAGCCTATCTCTCACTTTATACTTTGCCTGATTTCATAATGTCTCTATTGATATCTGCTTACCTACATATTTTCGCCAGTTCATCATTGTGACTGACTCTTCACATGTGCTGATATTTAAATTCATTTTCTAACCGAAACCCTATTGCTAAAAACTTTTGTTCCAAATCTTACACTCACTCTTCTTCCTAAACCTACCTACTATCTTCCTAATCCTACTGACTATCCCTTTTTGACTGGATGTTCTCTTCGACATTCAATCATCCAAGGTACAAGGTCTGATGCCATTGTATATCCATTTATCTGACACATCTGTGCAGAACGTAATACAATTCCCTTCTGGGCTTCCAATTTTACTTAGATTTCTGTTTTCATACATACATTTCTCCTCTATATTCTTATAAATATTGCAGGTTGCCAATACCATTATTTATCCAGCAAAATGATTCCTAACCCAAATCGAACCTGTTATTAACCCTAACCGTACAGTGTTCCCTCAATCTTATTTTACAGACAAGCAGGGACAGAGTTGCTCTTATAATACTGGAATGTGGGGGATCTTCTACCTGCTGAGAACCTCAAAGATCCATGCAGAAATAATCCCTGGAGAAGACTTAGGCAGCTATAAAGGACCTGAGAGAACAAAAGTCATCTTCCATGGCAAACAACCTGGTCAGGATGAAGGGTTGTGTCTTCATCAGCCTCTCTCCTCTTAATGTAGAGAAGATGGACCAAATCATGCCTGTGTGTAGAGCTGTTCCAGGGTGCCTATGGTTGATATACCATTCTAATTTTTGAAAGTTTGACAGGAAATAGGGGAAGCCTCCATCTCATGGGACCCTTGGAAGCAACTGTTAGGACAAAGTGGTTGTCAAAGCAGTGACCTCATTCAGTTCCTGAAGGAAGTGACCTCACATCACTTCCTTGGTGATGGAACTTGGGACGCAGAAAGCCAGGTACACAGACCCAGTCCCAGTCCTACTCCCAGTGGTATCACTTGCTTGGATTTACCAAAGACAGAGTCAGTCTATCTTGGTACCTACAGATTTGAGGATGGCCAAATGCCAGGAAAGCTCGGAAGAGGGGCCTTTAATGAGAAAGCAGGTAGTGGCTCACCACTGGCTTTTGACAAGTCTCAGTGAAGAAACCCTGCTTTCGGACTTTTAATTACCTATTGTTCTGTTGCCCTGAATGTCAGGAAGTTCTTTGCTTCAGGCCATCCCTTTGTGAATCCTCAAGAAAAGAGTTTTCTAATGGAAATGAATGGGCATCATCTGTGGCTCTTTGCTTAATTGCTTTGGAAAGGGATGTGTCTGAACCAGCCTCTTGTGAGAGGCTATGGCTTGGATTCTCAGCACCTGATGGATCTAAAGAGAGATCCCATGTGTGCATCCAAACCAAAATGGCCAAAAGAGCAGTCATTGTGGATGAAGTCTCTCTCTTTCCTCTGTAAGGTTCCTGACCCATCAAATGAGAAGAGGGATCTTTGGATCAAATGAGTTCTTCAAAGCCCTGCAAAGGCTAGCCCATAGGTGCTAGGGTTTTCTCATGACACCGATACACATAAGAATCTAAACCCCACAGTCAGAAGGCCTCACTTTGGAGAAGTGGAGCAGTATTAACGGCAGGCCTATTTGATCATTCTTGGTTCACAGGAAGGGTGTCCAGTCCACCCTGACTTTAGGCAAATGAGGGGCAAGGAAGTTTATTTTGGACACTGACTTGGGCTGCTCCCCTCATGGAAACCTCCAGCCAGAATTTATGATGAGTGTCTATATGGAAAAACATGAGGGCTATGTGGGAGTGTTTTGATTTCATTTGTGGTCATTTGTTTGGCGGTTGAAAGAGATGACTGGGTCCACCTGAGATTAAACTCTGCTGTGATTCCCCTTAGAGACTGAGTTCTGAAACTGACCTCAGAGAAGTATTGCCATGAATTGTGTTGGTATTTAAGAGGCCACAAATGATAGTCGTCTTTGGAAACTGAGATCTAGGTCCAGGGTGGCTTTGCATAAAGTACTAAGAATCTCAGCCAAGATATGACATTTTGTTTTTCTTAATGACTTGGCAGCCATAGTTGAGAGTCAGAACACACATGGACCTCACATAGTAGACCTCATTGGGCCTGGATTTATGTGACCTTTTGGCCACTCTTTGGGAAGCCTTGCCTGTGAGAGTTCTCCAGAGCTTTCATTGAAATTAGCTTCCTCACCATTTAATGGTTCCTGAATGAATTGAAGCACACAGTGCCTCCAACTTCATCCTTGAAAAATGGCTAGATAAATACCATGAAATTTTTGAAATTCCCAGGACCAGGTGGCACAGGAGACCTTTGGATGTCCTGTTGCTGATCATGAGTGTACCAAATACTGCCTTGATTGACTGGGTTTCATGAAAATAGTGTAGAACAGAGATGCCAGTAAGTTGGAGCCTGCTGAGTAGTGGAGGTAGAGCTGTGGACTGAAGGTGTGTAAGTAAATATTTTGGGTAGGACCACCTGGATCTGCCATTGGCTTCCAAAAGCCTTGTGACTAACATGGTGCAGGCAGCAGACCCTTATATGTAAAGGCATCTTTTTATATGGAGAGGTTTCAAGAAAATGTTCAGAATCAGGTTGCTATAGTTAAGGGGGAAAGCTATGTAGGACAGAAGCCTGGTTCATTCATTCTCTTGGAGACCCTGACCAACCACACGTGACAGAACTCTCTCCAGCATTGTGTCCCAGTTGAACTACTTGTTTTTCGTGAAGCCAATAACAAACTCACAGTGAAGTAGTAAGAAACAACACGAAAAGTGGAGGATGACCAAATGGCTTCAAAGACTACATAGGGAGACACTTAGCACCCAGTGGCCACAGTTTACCTACAAAGAGAGAATTCAGAACTTCTGTCTCTTGTTCATTAGAAAATAAGAAACCATGTCGTCCAGGTCACATAGATGCAGACCCAGATTTGATGGTGTCACTACAAATGAAGCTAAATCTCCTGAAAATTACATATATTTCATGTGCCCAGCCTCAGAGGAAGTTTCTCAAGAAGTCTTTAGGCCAGCAGAGCTCCATGTTTGTGGAGTGTTTACCCTCTACCTTACTTTTGGAAACTGTTCTACCTCCTCCAGTGTTGGGAACTCCTGATCATTTTTCATTCCACATATGTATTCAGAGATTTTACAACTCCTGTCCTCTAATTGTGTCTTACTTGAAGTGATGGTTATGTCAAGGCATTGTTCTGGATGAGATTTTTGTGTAGCATATGTTTGCATAGACATTAGATTCATTTTCCTATTTTCCATTTGAAATACTGAATCCCTGACACTAACCCATACGCTACTAGACTCTGAGTACTAATCCTAATATCATGAAGAAAAAGAAGCATAATTGAATAGAAATACAGGCCTTTAATAGGAAGCATGGTGTATACTTGGATTTGCCTTCTGCTTTATCAAGAGTATGTGCTATAAATCTAGTCAAATTTTCATTGTAATATATCTTCATTAGTTTTTAATGTTACCACATATGTAAATTCCTGTCTCCTTTTTTCTATAGCTTATTCAGCACATGTATTTTTTTATGCATATATAGTATCCTACGTGGTATCACACATACATTCTTCTGAGCTCACTGACTTTGGAATATAAAAATTGTGAGAAGAAATGACACCCCGTAAATACTGATGGAACTGAAAATTCAACCTATGGGTGAGCTTCCTAGTGAAAAACCTTATACATAAATCCATGTTCAGTAAAATGAATATTTTTGGATATGTGGATGAATTATATTTCATGATGAATTTCGATTGGCATATATATTGCTACAAATTAATGTGTGTGTGTGTGTGTGTGTGTGTGTGTGTGTATACTGTCCAGAGTTTCCAAAATATGAAATCTATGTTTCTTATATACACTCCCTAAATTCATTCATGTTCCTGCATGTGTATTCATAAACAACATTTCACAAGATTTTTCTCAGAAATACTCAACTACCTGAAATACCTATTGGTTTCCTAGTACTGAAAACTAACTTCAGTGAATGGTGCTTACAAATCCTAATATTTCTACAGTAACTGACCCAGTTTAATATCAATGCAAGTAGATTCCTATGGGACATAATGTGTATTTTGAAGTTCATTTTTATTCAACACTAGCACATTACAATTTCTTCAGTTTTTGGACATCATAGGATATTTTTTTCATCCACAAGTTCACAAATTTATAGGCATTTGGTTCACTTTCAATTACTTCCTACTTCAAAAAACATGTATTCCTCCATGTTTCTAGACGGGACCTTTCACTAGCCTTCTTTCTAAACACATTATTTTCGATTCCATAATCATTTTTGAAGGAAAACTCACACACTCTTCATGATAAACTGTAAACCTAATATTACGATCACATATATAACTGGTTGGAATGAATGTATATATATCAATAGAAGATTTTCTATATATTTTCAGATGTAAATTCAATGCATTATTTAAAGTTGGAACCAGTTATATACTTTATTCACAATATGGTCTATTCATGCATCATCTCTATAATCATCAACACAGGGTACACCTGTTTGTATTCCCATTACTAATGTATAAGTTTTCAGAATATTGCTCCCTGTAATGGTGGAAGAAATACTCATGTCACCTGATGTACATATACATTTTACCACAGTAGTATTCTGGACACAAAATGCAAAGGTCACACTTATGATTGTACTAAAGCCTAAATGGAAAGTGAGCATGGATTACTAAAAACATCCATGTCCAGGTTGCCTAATGCTTTCAAATGTCAATACTATTTGTGACTACATATTTGTTTCTTCCTAAGATTATATATTCAACCTAAAGCCTGTTGAAAATATCTAATCCTATCACTCACTTTATACTTTGCCTAATTTCCTAAGTTCCCTATTGACATCTGCTTTCCGACATATTTTCCCCAGTTCATCATTGTGACTGTCTCTTCACATGTGCTGACATTTATATTCACTCTCTAACCAAAACTCTATTGCTAAAGAACCTTTGGTCCAACTCCTAGACTCACTATTCTTCCTAAACATACTGAGTATCTTCGTCATCGTACGGACTATCTCTTTTTGACTGTATGTTCACTTCTTCATTCAATCATCCGAGGTACACGGTTCTATGCCATTGTATATTGATTTATCTGAGACCTCGGTGCAGAATAAAATTCAAGCTAAGTATACCAATCAAGGGTCCAATGCCTTTCTGGGCTTCAATCTTTCCTAGATCTCTGTTCTCATACATACATTTCACGTCTATATTCTTATAAACATCACAGGTTTCCAATACCATTATTAATAAACCAGAATAATTCCTAACCCAAATCAAACATGCTATTAACCCTAACCATACACTGATCCCTCAATCTCACTTTACAGAAGAGGAGGGACAGAGTTGGTATTACAATACAGGAAGCTAGGTGATTTTCCACTAGCTGAGAACTTCAAAAGTCCATGCAGAAATAATCCCTTGAGAAGATGTAGGCAGCTATGAAGGACCTGAGAGAGCAAAAGTCATCTTCCATGGAAACAACCCGGTCAGGATGAAAGGATGTTTCTGAATCGGCCTCTCTCTTCTTAATGTAGAGAAGATGGACCAACCAGGCCTGTGTGGAGAGCTGTTCCCACGTGCCTATGGTTGATATATCAATCTAACATGTTAAAATGTCACAGGAAGTAGGTGCAGCCTCCATCTCATGAGACCCTTGGAAGCAACTGTTTGGACAAAGTGGTTGCCAAGTTAATGAAATCATTCAGTTCCTGAAGAAAGTGACCTCACCTCACTTCCTTGGTGATGGAACTCACTGAACTTGGGATCCAGGAAACCAGGCACCCAGAGCCAGTCCCAGTCCAAGTCCCAGTGGTCAAACTTGTTTGGTTTACTGAGGACAGAGTCAGTCTTTCTTGGTACCTACTGATGTGAGGATGGCCAAATTGCAGGAAGGTCTGAAGAGGGGCCTTTCCTAAGAAAGAAGGTAGTGGCTTACCGCTGACTCCTGACAGCATCACAGAATTGGCCACAGAGACCAGATCTAAGACAGGACAGCCCATTATGGGGTAATATATTATGGCCCATCATTCAGATGACACTCCGGATAGTCACAGACCTACTGTATTGGTGTGGGTGTGAGTGGGGGTTTGTGGTTTTGTGTCATGTTCTGAGAATAAGTAGGAAAGTTGGATTGTTTGGTTTGCTGTGAATTGTTTCTAGTAAGTCGTTTGAAAAGGTGAGTGTTTCTATGTCTGTGTATCCCACTGTGTCCGTGGTTGTAGACATTAGAAAAGAGAATGCATCAATAGATGTGTCCTGTCTAGTAGAAAGCTTCCCAGCATTCATCCTGCCAAATTTATGAATGGTCTGAGTCTTGTTTTATGGATGGGAAACACCTACTACCTTCGTAAGTTCCAGTATTCTTCCTGAATTCTAACCAATCTCAAGAATAGGTTCATGGTTTTGTGTCCAAGATATGTACCACCTCCAAGCTCTGTGACATGGCCATCTACTGGATAGCTGAAGGGAATTGTGAGAATCTCAGAAAACTCAAATATCTGTGTGACTATGAAAGTCTCAGTGGAGAAACCCTGCTTTGGGCCATTTGTTTACCTATTCTTCTGTTGCCCCGAATTTCAGAAAGGTCTTTGCCTCAGGCCACCCCTTTTTTAAGCCTGAAGAAAACAGTTTTCAAATGGAAATGAATGGGCATCACCTGTGGCTCTTTGCTTAATTTCTTTGGAAAGGGATGTGTCTGAATCAGCCTCCTGGCCCTGTGTGAGGCTCTGGCTTGGATTCTCACCACCTGATGGATCTATAGAAAAATCCCATGTGTGCATCCAAAACCAAAAGAGCACTCATTGTGGATGAAGTCTCTCTCCCTCTTCTGTAAGGTTCCTGACCTCCGTCATTGAGATTAGGGTCCTTTGGGTCAAAGGAGTTCTTCAAATCCCTGCAGACTCTAGACCATAGGTGCTTGGGTTTTCTCATGACTCCAGTTAACATAAAGAATCTAAACCCCAGAGTCAGTAGGCCTCAAAATGGAGAATCATTGCATTATTAAAGCAGGCCTCTTTGATCACTCCTGGTTCACAGGAAGGGTGCCCTGACCACACTGAGTTTACGCAAATGGGGGCAAGGGAGCTTATTTTGGACACTGTCTTTGGCTCCACCCCTCATGGAAACCTACAGCCAATGGTCATGATGAGTGTCTATATGGAAGAAGATGAGGGCCATGTGGAAGTGTTTTGGTTTTAATTGTGGTCATTTTTGTGGCCGTTGGAAGAGATGACTCGGTCCACCTGGGCTTGAACACTGGTGTGATTCCCCTTAAAGACTGAGTTCTGGAACTGAACTCAAAGAAGTATTGCCATGAATTGTGTTGGGATTTTAGGAGGGCACACAAGAGAGTCGCCCTTGGAAACTGAGATCTAGGCCCAGGTTGGCTTTGCACATAGCACTGGGAATCACAGGAAGGATATCTCATGATTTTATTCTTAAAGACTTGGTAGCCATAGTTGCAAGTCAAAACGCACATGAAGCTCACATTGTAGACCTCAATGGGCCTAGCTTCATGTGACCTTTTGGCCACACTTTGGGAAGCCTTGCCTGTTGGAGTTCTCCAGAGCATTTATTGAAATGAGCTTCCTCTCCATTTAATGGTTCCTGAGTGAATTGAAACCCACAGTGCCTTCAACGTCATCTTTGTAAAATGGCTAGATAAATACCATTAAATTTTTGAAATTTTCATGACCAAGTGGCACTGGAGAAACTTTGGATATCTTATTTATGAACATGAGTGTACCAGACAGTGCCTTGATTGACTGTGTTTCAGGAAAATTGTGTAGAACAGAGATGCCAGTACTTTGGAGCCTGATGAGTAGTCAGCCTAGAGCAGTGGTGTGAAGGTGTGTGTTAAAACATCTGTGGTGGGGTCATGTGGATAAGTCATTGGCTTCCAAATGGTTTGTGATTGACATGGTGCAGCCCCCAGACCCCTGTATGTAAAGGCATCTTGTTATATGGAGAGGTTTCAGTGCAATGTTTAGAATCAGATTGCTATGGTCAAGGGGGCATGCTATGTGTGATAGAAGCCTGGTTGGTGCATTCTCCTGCATACCCTTACCCAGCACACGTGACAGAACTCGCTCCAGCACTGTGTCCCAGTTTAACTCCTCGTATTTCATGAAGCAAATACCAAACTCCCAGTGCAGCTGCAAGAAACACCATGAAAAGTGGAGGATGATTAAATGTTTCACCATCTACACTGGGAGACACTTAGCCCTCAGTGGCAACAGTTTGCCTACAAACACAGAATTCAGCACTGCTGCCTATGTCCATTGGAAAATAAGAAACCATGTCCTCCAGGTAACATAGATGCAGACCCAGCTTTCATGGTCTCACAACAAAGGAAGCTAAAGCTCCTCACAACAACATATATTTCAAGTGCCCAACCTCAGAGTCCGTTTCTCAAGAAGTCTTTAGGCCAGCAGAGCTCCATGTTTGTGGAGTTTTACCTTGTCCCTTACTCTTGGAAACTAATCTACCACCTCCAAGGTTGTGAACTCCTGAGCATTTTCCATTCCAGATGTGTATTCACAGATTTTCTAACTCTTCTCCTCTAATTGTGTCTTACTTGGCGTGAAGGTAATGTCAAGGCATTGTTCTGAATGAGAGTGGGAAGATTTTTCTGTAGCACATATTTGCATACACATTGGATTCTTTTTCCAATTTTCCATTCAAAACACTGAATCCCTGACTGTCAGGGGTAGAAGGAATTCTTTTTCAAAGAATAGACTGAAACTTACAAGAAACAGTTCCCAGTAGACATCCTGTCTGGGAGACATCCTGTAGCCATCTGTGTCCTTGAGATATCCTGCGGCCATCTGTCTTCTTGAAACATCCTGAGGGTATCTCACCTTGTGAAGACATCCAGGAACTGCTGATAAGAGAGCTTTCCCACATCCAACATATAAATACCCCTGTGTGAACAATAAAAGTTTTCAGCTTAATCAGAAATACTGTCTTGCTGTCATCTCTCGTGTCTCTTGTCCCTTCATTCCTCCCCATCTAGGTTCACTGCCCACGTTGATGTGTTCTGGCGCTCGGGACATCTGGCACCCACAGACTGGGGCTCGAGCCTTTGACTGAGGGTGAACCACATCCTCCTGGAAGACTTGGTCAAGCGGATGTCGTGATCGCCTCAGCAGGCACCAACGAGAGACAGATCCAGGAGGAGGGTGGGGATGACTCACGGTGAGTGACCCACCATGGGACAAGCAGTTTCGTCACATTATTTGTTTTTGCCAGGTCTCAAGGGGTCCTTCAAGACATGGGGGGGGGCACGTGTTAGGGAAAAGGACTTAATTTTTTTCTTTTCATACATAGGAGAATTGTGTCCATGGTTTCCCCTTGAAGGGACCATTGATGGCAAAAGATGGCTTAGAGTAGGAGACTGTTTAAAAGATTATTATGAATCTTTTGGCCCAGAAAATGTGCCTGTTCACACCTTTTCTTACTGGAACTTAACTAACAAAATTGTTAAAAGTTCACCCTTTGACAATGGTACCTTAAAACTTGTCAGGATGGGGAAGAGACTATGTAAAAGACCTCTTGTCCCCCCTTGGCATGCCCATCATTAGTATAGACATAGACCCTTCTCAGTCTCCCCAGGAACCTGGGAACCTTCCTGGTCCCCCTCAAAATACCACCCTAATGAATAAGGCTCCAATGATTACCAACCGCCTTTATCCAGTTTTAAATCCCAGAAACACATTGACCCCTAGGGAGGAGGCTACCTTGAAGAAGGAAGCATCTCGCTGCCATTCAGAAGACCCGCCACCTCTCAGGACTCTGCCACAGCCTATAGAACTCACACATCCATCTCCCTCCTATATCCCTCCTGCCTTTTGTGCTCTGGCCCTTCAGGGGCCAAATGCCACCCCCAGATATTTTTCCCCACTTCCCTTGCCTAACCTGGCTCCCTTGCGAGCATCCTTCCAACATAGACGCGAACAAATCCAACTTTTAAAAGAATTTAGATCCCTTGACTCTGAGCTCCTCCTGTACCCCATGAAGTTAAAATTATGTGGGAGACTCAGACTCTTGTGTGGGTGGATCAGTGGCCCCTTACCCAAGAAAATTTGGAGGCTGCCTCCATGTTAGAGCAGGAACAGCTGGCAGCCAACCATGTAGAGCCCTCAACCTCACCATTGAATACGCCTATTTTTGTTATCAAGAAAAAATCAGGCAGGTGGTGCCTTTTACAATATATGTGTGCCATTAATAAAGTTATGCACCCGATGGGAGCAGTACAGCCAGGCATTCACACACCAGTGGCTATTCCCAAAAACTATTATAAAATGGTTATTGACTTAAAAGATTGCTTTTTTACCATTCCTTTACATCCTGAGGATAGACCCTATTTTGCCTTTAGTCTCCCTTGAATTAATTTTCAGGGACCTATGCAGAGATTTCAAAGGAAGGTTCTTTCCCAAGTATGGTCAACAGCCCTAGTCTTTGCCAAAAATCTGTTGCTCAAGCAGTAGACCCTGTGAAAGAGAGATGGCCACAAATTTATATTTTGCATTATATGGATGATTTGTTAATTGCTGCACCTAATACCCATGACCTTAATAATTGTTACTTGGACCTTTACATAATCCTCACTACCTTGGGACTACAGATAACTCCTGATAAGGTTCAAACACAGGACAGTAATACCTATTTGAGTCTTAAACTTCAAGAAATCAGATCCATATTCCTAAGATACATCTACGTGTAGACGATCTTCACACCCTTAATGATTTTCAAAAATTACTGGGGGATATTCAATGGCTAAGAACAAATTTAAAATTACCCACTTGTGTACTTTTGCCCCTGAATGATATTTAGAGATGATTCCCACCCCACCTCCCCTCAAAAACTTACTCCCGAGGCATGACAGGCATTAAACCAAGTCACAGAAGCCATTGTCCAACAGTTTGTTACACAAATTTCTTATAACCATCTTCTGGTTCTGGTTATTTTACACAATCCTTATACACCCACAGGAATATTTTGGCAGCGAGATCCACATTTTAAAAATAAAGGCTGCCCCTTGCTTTGGGTTCATTTACCCACCACATGCTCCAAGCTTATTACTGTTTACCTTGCTCAGGTAGCTTCTATTATTATTAAAGGTCGTTTGCTTTCTCGACAACATTTTGGCAAAGACCCTGATAATATTTTAATTCCATATACTAAGGACTAAACCCAATTTTTACTACAGACAGAGAATGAATCGGGTATTGCCCTATCAGGCTTTTTGGGAACAATTGATAACCACCTCCCCAATTACCCCCTTTTATATTTTGTCCAGTTATATTTATTTATTTTTCCCAAAATTACTCAAAAAGCTCCCATTCCTCAAGCCCTTACTGTCTTTACAGACGGTTCCAGTAATGTTCTTTGTTGTCAATGACCAGTCTACCACCTTTGATACTGTCTATCAGTCAGCACAGTTTGTGGAATTGTTTGCCATAACACAAGTTTTTATAACATTTTTTGATAATCCTGTTAATATTTATGCAGACAGTGCCTACATTGCTCATTCTGTGCCCCTGCTGGAGATTTCACACGTCATTAAGGCTTCTTCCAATGTGGCCTTCCTTTTTCACCAGCTTCAGCAGCTAATTCAGGCCAGACAACACCCAATTTTCTTAGGACACATCAGGGCACACTCTGATCTTTCCCGCCCTCTAACACAAGGTAATGCCCAAGCTGATGCAGCAACTCGTTCCATCTTTCCAATTTTTGTTGGCTCCATTCAAAAGGCCACGGAGTTACACAATCTTCACCATCTAAATTCCCAGAGCCTTCAATTGCTTTGTAAAATTACCAGGCAATAGGCACTAGAAATAGTGAAAGCATGCCCTGTTTGTCATGTCTCCCTCCCCATTCAACACTTGGGAGTTAACTCCCGAGGATTACTGCCCAATCAGTTTTGGCAAATGGATGTTACTCATTTTCCTGAATTTGGAAAAACCAAATATATACACGTTTCTTTGATACCTTCACTAGCTTTTTTTTTTGCATCACCACATTCTGGAGACGCTACCAAAGATGTCCTATCTCATCTTGTTTCAGCCTTTTCCGTAATGGGTAAACCAATACATATTAAAACAGATAATTGTCCTGCATTTACCAGTGCCAAGTTTAAACAGTTTTGTGCTACCTTGCAAATTTGTCATACTACTGGAATTCCATACAAGCCTCAGGGCCAAGGCATTGTGGAACGTGCCAACATTACATTAAAGACTTGGATAACCAGCCTTAAGGCTTCTGCCCTTGTATTTATCACTCCCAGGCATCGCCTTAACAATTCATTATTTGCCCTTGTTTTACTTACCCTAGGCAGTGAAGGACATTCGGCCGTAGACAGACACTGGCATCCCTCGTCCAATTCTGTTTGCCCACCTGTTATGTGGTGCAATCTCCTTACAAATAAATGGAAAGGCCCACGTCCTGTCCTCATCTGGGGATGAGGCTCAGCTTGTGTTTTGGACCAGGAGCAAGCAGCCCCAAGATGGTTACCAGAACAACTGATTAAACAGATTAAAGACTTACCTCAACCCAGGGGTGGAGGCCCTCGCCCTGTGGAAAATTTTCCTTTTTCAGATGCAACCAACAATCTGTGTAAAGATCCTGCTTAAGGCACTTCTGATGAACAGGTTTGTACATGGAGGCCTTGGCCCTCCACCTTCCAACATCATGGAGTACCTTTTTGGCCGCCCCTGTGAATGCAAGGGAGGAACTTGTACTCAGGCTCCCACTAGTTGGACACAGACTGCTGACTGCGTGACTAAGGTGGCTTACATCCGTGCCTAGGTTGACCATAAACTCTGAGGAGTTCATCAGCCTAAATGGGTATGTGTTAAGAAGCCAAAGAATATTCCACCTAGTACAAGTAAAGCTCTCCAAAATTGTTCTGCAACTTGTATTCATACCCAAGCGATCCATGTCTCTTGTTATGCATGGCCTCAATTTGTGTTATCAAGCAGGGAGAACCATTTTTTGAAACCTTCCTAACTAAAACTCATGCAGCAGGGGGGACCACTATTCATTATACCCCCGTTCTCTTTGACCGGGGAGGAGAAGGCAAATACACCAAGCTACAGTCAGCTGGGTGCCAAGGCACTGTTGGTAAACCCTCCTGCTGGCGCATTAAGGCTCCTACAGGGGTCTCTGATGGTGGAGGACCCACTGATGCTGTCAAGCATCCTCAGATAATCAAACTTTTGAAACCCAAAATCCCTGAGCTCACATATCATCCCTTAATATAGCCTAAATCCGAGCTCCCAGGTTTAGATACCAATACATTAGATATTTTGGAAACTACCTTCTCCTTTCTTAATAATTCCAACCCCACCCTTGCTGGTGATTGCTGGCTCTGCATGACAACAGGGTCAACCATGGCTATGGCAATTACTATTAATTCTATCATAGACAATGATAACACATGCCAACCCGGATTTCCTTTTCAAGTACAGTCTATAGGCACTTTTACATTATGTCTTTTAGGCGTGATGCAGAATAATACCTATGATATTGATGTTGGAGTTACTTCCTTTGGAAATTGCTCAACAGTACAAAATTATTCCTCACCCACCTCATCTCTTTGTCCCTGCAATAGCACAGTTTTTATTGTGGAGGAAACTGTGCCTTCCCCAGGCTTCCAGGGAATTGGACCGTTGGCTGTGTTCTTGCCTTATTACTCCCTGATATAACTATTGTCCAAGAAGACAAACCTCTACGCATTCCTAGCCTAGACACCTTAGTCAAAAGACACAGGCGGGCAATACAGGCCTTACCACTCCTTGCGAGCCTTGGAATAACAGCTGCTGTGGGAACAGGTACAGCTGGCTTAACACGGCTATACACTCTTACTGTCGCCTGTCTCAACAACCTATAATTGATGTACAAACTCTATCAGGAACCATTAAAGATTTGCAGGACCTAATACACTCCCTGGCAGAAGTTTTCCTTCAAAATAGACTAGGCTTAGATTTGCTGAAAGCTAACCAGGGAGGTATTTGCTTGTCCTTAGGGGAACGATGCTGCTTTTATGCCAAAAAATCAGACATAGTACGCACTAAAATTAAGCAGCTTCAAGAAGATCTAGAAAAGAGAAGAAGGGAACATTATAAAAATCCCCTCTGGAATGGGTTTAATGGATTTCTACCCTACCTTCTTCCCCTCTTAGTCCCTTTGTTGGGTTTACTTTTAATTGTGTCCATCCGACCCTGCATTATAAACAGGCTGGTACAATTTATTAAAGAACAGATTAATATTTTGGACTCTAAGTCCATACAGGTCCACTATCATCATCTGAAGATGGAAGACAGTGATGCCAACATTTAAAAGGATGTTCTACCCTTCTCACAGGCTTTTTTCTTAACTTTACATCCCCACAGATCTCTCTTTCTTACATAAATCTATAAGTAACAACTCTGACCAACCATCTTCTGCCCTTGCAATTAGGGTTCCTTCTCCATGGACCCTCCACTTGGGGGAGGACGCACCCATGGAGTGAAGACTGTAGGCCATAATAACGGGGGGTGCAGGAAGGACTGCAGGAGGATGAATCCACGGATCCAAAAACCCAAGACCTCTGAGAGACATGCTCTGGGGCATGGCGGTTGGCATGCTTCCCCTCAAAGCCATCTCCTCCAAAAACATGCCAAGGCCACCACAAAATATCCTAGTGAATACGCTCGCTCGGATCAGGAGATATTCTTAAGCCTCCTAGAGAAAAAGAGCCTCTATCACGCCCTAAAAATATAGTGGGTAATGTATGGTCAAATATTTTATATAAGAAAGGGGGTGATGTCAGAAGCCAGAAGAAAGTTCTCCTTCAAAGAATAGCATGACACTGACAAGAAACAGCCCCCTTGGAGGTATCCTGCCTGGGAGACATCCCGCAGCCATCTATCTCCCTGAGACATCCTGCGGCCATCTGTCTACCTGAAACATCCTGAGGTTATCTCACTTTTTGAAGACATCCTGCAACTGCCGACAAGAGAGCTTTCCCATCTGCAGCATATAAATTCCCATGTGAGAACAATAAAAGTTTGCAGCATGATCAGAAATCCTGTCTTGCTGTCATCTCTCATGTGTCTTGTCCCTTCTTTCCTCCCCAACTAGGTTTGCCACCCACATTGATGTGTCCGGCCGGCCGGGACAACTGACACTAACCCATACCCTACTAGACTCTTACTACTAATCCTAATATAATGGAGAAAAATAACCCAGACAGAATATAAATACAAGCAGTTCAGAGGAGGCATGGAGTATAGTTGGACTTGCCTTTTGCATGATATAGGGTAGGTGTTATAAATCTAGTTAATTTTTAATTGAAATAGTTCTCCATGTGTTTTAAAAAATTTATTAAAGTTAACAAATATGTGAATTCCTGTCTCCATTTCTCTATAGCCTATTCAGCACATTTATTCTTATCTGCACATATAGAATCCTACTTGGTATCACACATACATTCTTGTGAGGTGGCTGACTTGGCAGATACAAATTGTGAGAAGAGATCACTCCCCATAAATGCTGTTGGAACTGAAAATTCAACCTATGGGTGAGCTTCCTAGTAGAACAACATTATACATAAATCATGTTCAGTAAAATAAATGTTTTTGAATCTGTTGATGATATATATTTAATGATGTATTTCGATTGTCATATATATCGCTACATTTTATTGTCTGTGTTGTGTGTTTTGTATATATATATATATATATATATATATATATATATATATATATACACTCTCCAGATTTTTCAGAATATGAAATGTATGTGTCTTATGTACACTCCCTAAATTCATTCATGTTCATGTATATGGATTTATAATCAACTTTTTACAAGATTATTCTCAGAAATATTCATCCACCTGAAATACATATTTGTTTCCTAGTACTGAAAACTAACTTCAGTAAATGGTGGATGCAATCCTAATATTTCTACAGTGACTGACCCAGTTTAACATCAATGCAAGTAGATTTCTATGGAAAATGATGTGTGTTTTGAAGTTCATTTTATTCAACACTGGTACATTACAGTTTCTTCAGTTTATGCACATAATGGGATATATATTTCATCCACAAGTTCACAAATTTATAGGCATTTGATTCACTTTCAATCATTTCCTGCTTCAGAACACACGTATTTTTCCTGGTTTCTTGACTGGTCTTTTCATGACACTTCTTTCAAAACACATTATTTTTGATTTCCATAATCATTTTGAAGCAAACTCAAACACTCTTCATGATATACCACAACCCTAATATTACCATTACATGTGTAACTGGTTGGAATGAATGATTGTATATCAATATGAGATTCCCTGTATATTTTTCGATATCAATTCAATCCATTATTTAAAGTTGTAACCACTTATATTATTTATTCACAGTATGCTCTATTCATGCATTATCTCTATATTTATAGACACAGGATACAAGTATTTGTAACCCCAATACTAATATATTCATCTTCAAAATGTAGCTCCCAGAAATGTTGGAAAAAAATACTCATGTCACCTGATCTACATATACATTTTATCACAGTAATATTCTTTACACAAAAAGAAAATGTGATACTTATGATTGTACCAATGCCTAAACGGAAGTGAGCATGCATTACTAAAAACATCCATGTCCAGGTTGCCTAATGCTCTCAAATGTCAATCCTATTGGTGACTACATATTTGTTTTCTCCTAAGATTATATATTCAACCTCAACCCTGTTGAAAATGTCTAATCTTATCACTCACTTTATACTTTGCCTGATTTCCTAATGTCTCTATTGATATCTGCTTCCCTACATATTATCCCAGTTCATTATTGTGACTGACTTTTCACATGTGCTGACATTTACATTCACTCTCTACCCGAAAGCCTATTGCTAAAGAACTTTTGGTCCCACTCCTATACTCACTCTTCTTTCTAAATCTATCGACTATCGTCCTAATTATACTGACTATCCCGTTTTGACTGGATGTTCTCTTCGACATTCAATCATCCAAGGTACAAGGTCCTATGCCATTGTATATAGATTCATCTGAGACATCTGTGCAGAATATAATTCAAAGCTAAGTATCCCACTCAAGGGCCTAATGCCTTACTGGCCTTTAAATCTTACCTAGATTTCTGTTTTAAAACTTATATTTCACCTCTATATTCTTGTAAATATCTCAAGTTCCCAATACCATTATTCATCTCACAGAATGATTCCTAACCCAAATCGAATGTGTTATTAACCCTAACCATACACTGTTCCCTCAATCTCACTTTACAGAAGAGCAGGTACAGTGTTGGTCTTACAATACAGGAATGTAGGGTATCTTCCACCTGCTGAGAACCTTAAAGGTCCATGCAGAAATGATCCCTGAATAAGATGTAGGCATCTAAGGAGGACCTAAGAGAACAAAAGTCATCTTCCAAGGCAAAAACCCTGGTCAGGACAAAGGTATGTGTCTAAATCAGCCTCCCTCTTCTTAATGTAGAGGAGATGGACAAAACCAGGCCTGTGTGGAGAGCTGTTCCCGGGTCCCTATGGTTGATATACCATTCTAACTTGTGAAAGTGTCACAGGAAGTAGGGGCAGCCCCCATCTCATGGGACCCTTTGAAGCAACTGTTAGGACAAAGTGGTTGTCAAGGCAGTGACCTCATTCAGTTCCTGAAGGAATTGACCTACTTAACTTCCTTGGTGATGGAACTCTCTGAACTTGGGATCCAGGAAGCCAGGCACCCAGAGGAAGTCCCAGTCGCAGTCCCAGTGGGCTCACTTGTTTGGGTTTACCAAGGACAAGCTCAGTCTTTCTTGGTACCTACATATGTGAGGATGGCCAAATGCCAGGAGAGTTCTGAAGAGGGGCCTTTCCTGAAAAAGCAGGTATTTGCTCACCAGTGGCTCCTGGCAACTTCACAGAGTTGGAAAAGAAGACATGATCTGAGACCATACAGGCCATGTTGGGGGAACATAGTATAGCCACTCAGTCAGAGGACACTCCATATAGTCACAGACCTACTAGGGGAAAGGAGGTGCCTTTTTGAGTGTGGGTGTGAGTATATGGTTTTGTCTCATGTTATGAGAATAGGTTGAAAAGTCGATTTGTTTGGTTTGGGGTGGACTGTTTCTTGTATGTCATTTGACAAAGCGAGTGTTTCTATGTCTGTGTATCCTACTGTGTCAGTTGTTGTAGACATTAGTAAAGAGAATGCATCAATGGATGTGTCGTTTTTAGTAGAAAGGTCCCAGCATTCATTCTGCCCAATTTATGAATGGACTGCATCTTGTTTTATAGATGGGCAACACCTATTATCTTCCTCAGTTTCAGTTTTCTTCCTGAATTCTGCAACTCTTCAGAATAGGCTCATCGTTTTTTTTCCAAGATAATGTACCACCTCCAAGCTCTGTGAAATGGCCATGTACTGAATAGCTGAAGGGAATGGGAGCATCTCAAAAAACTCATATATCAGTGTGACTAGAAAAGTCTCAGTGGAGAAACCCTGCTTTGGGCCTTTTGCTTACATATTGTTCTTTTGTCCTGAATGTCAGGAAGGTCTTTGCCTCAGGATACACTTTGTGAAGCCAGAAGAAAATAGTTATCAAATAGAAATGAATGGGCATCAACTGTGTCTCTTTGCTTAATTGCTTTGGAAAGGGAAGTGTCTGAATCAGCATCTTGGACCTGTGTGAGGTTGTGGCTTAGATTCTCAGCACCAGATGGATCTAAAGAAAAATCCCATGTGTGCATCCAAAACCAAAATGGCAAAAAGATCAGTTATTGTGGATGAAGATTCTAGCCTTTCTCTCTTAGTTTCCTGACCTCCATCAAGTGAGAATAGGGATCCTTTGGGTCAAATGAGTTTTTCAAAGCCCTGCAGAGGTGCTTGGGTTTACTCATGACTCCAAATCATATGAAGAATCTATACCTGACTGTCAGTAGGCCTCAAATTGGAGAAGCAGAGCAGAATTAAGAGCAGGCATATTTGATCACTCCTGGTTCACAGGAATGGTGTCCAGGCCACAATGACTCTAGGCAAATGAGGGGCAAGGGAGCTTATTTTGGACACTGTCAATGAATGTGCCCCTCATGGAAACTTCCAACCAGAGGTTATGATGAGTTTTTATATGGAAGAATATGAGGGATATGTGGGAGTGTTTTGGTTTTAATTTTGGTCATTTGTGTGGCGGTTGGAAGAGATGACTGGGTCCACTGAGGTTTAAACTCTGGTGTGATTCTGCTTAGAGACTGCGTTTTGGAACTGACCTCAGAAAAGTATTGCCATGAATTGTGTTGGGAATTTTGGAGATCACGCATGAGAGTCGCCCTTGGAAACTGAGATCTAGACAAAGGGTGGCTTTCCACAGAGCACAGGGAATCTCAGCCATGATATCATATGATTTTATTCTGAAAGAATTGGCTGCCATAGTTGAGAGTCAAAACACACGTGGACCTCACATTGTAGACCTCTATGGGCCTGGCTTCATGTAACCTTTTGGCCACTCTTTGGGAAGCCTTGCCTGTGAGAGTTCTCCAGAGCATTCATTGAAATAATATTCCTCAACATTTAATGGTTCTTGAATGAATTGAAACCTACAGTGCCTTCAACTTCATCCTTGAAAAATGGCTACATAAATACCATGACATTTTTGAAATTCCCACGACCAGGTGGCACTGGAGAACCTTGGATGTCCTGTTGCTGATTTGAGTGTATCAGACAGTGTCTTGATTGACTGGGTTTCATTATAATTGTGTAGAACAGAGATGTGAGTAAGTTGGAGCCATCTGATTAGTGGTTGTATAACAGTTTTGTGCAGGTGTGTGATAAAACAGCTGTGGTGGGACCATGTGGATCTGCCCTTGGCTTCCAAATGGGTTGTGACTGACTTGGTGCAGCCAGCAGAACCTTGTATGTAAAGGCATCTTGTTATATGGAGAAGTTTCAGGGCAATGTTCAGAATCAGTTTGCTATGGTCAAGGGGGCAAGCTATGTGGGATCAAAGCCTGGTTGGTGCACTCTCCTGCAGACCCTGACACACACACATGACAAGTGACATAACTCCCTCCAGCATTGTGTCCCAGTTGAACTTTTTTTATTTCGTGAAGCAAATGCCAAATTCCTAGTGCAGCAGGAAGAAACACCACAAAAATTGGAGGATGACCAGATAGCTTCACAGTCCACAAGGGGAGAAACTTAGCCCCCAATGGCTACAGTTATCTACAAAGAGGGAATTCAGCACTGCTGCCTAATGTTCATTAAAAAATAAGAAACCATGCCCTCCAGGTCACATAGATGCAGACCAAGCTTTGATGGTATCACTACAAAGGAAGATAAAGCTCCTGACAACAACATATTTTTCAAGTGCCCAACCTCAGAGGCAGTTTCTCAAGAAGTCTTTAGGCCAACAGAGCTCCACGTTTGTGGAGTGTTTACCCTGTCCCTTACTTTTGGAAACACATCTACTACCTCCAAGGTTGTGAATTCCTTAGAATTTTCCATTCCAGATATATATTCACAGATTTTCTGTCTCTCCTCTTCTAATTGTGTCTTATTGTGGTGAAGGTAATGTTAAGGCATTGTTCTGAATGACAGTGAGAATATTCTTCTGTAGCACATATTTGCATACACATTGGATGCATTTTTCTATTTTCCATTTGAAATACTGAATCCCTGACATGAACACATACCCTACTAGCCTCTGACAACTAATCCTAATATGATGGACAAAAATAACCCAAACAGAATAGAAATATAAGAAGTTGAGAAGAGGCATGCTGTATGGTTTGACTTGCCTTTTGCATGATAAACAGTAGGATTTATAAATCTAGGCAATTTTTAATTGAAATAGTTCTCCATGTGTTTTTGAAGTAAACAAATATGCGAATTCCTTTCTCCCTTTCTCTGTAGCCTATTCACCAAATGTATTTTTATATGCACATATAGAATCCTACCTGTTATCACATGTAAATTTTTGAGGTGGCTGATGGAAGATACAAATTATGAGAAGAGATCACTCCTCCTAAACACTGTTGGAAGTGAAAATGCAACCTATGGGTGAGCTTCCTAGTAGTACAATATTATACATTAATCCATGTTCAGTAAAATGAATATTTTTGCATCTGTGGATGATATATATTTCATGATGTATTTCGATTTGCATATATATTGCTACCTTTTAATGTCTGTGTGTGTTTTTTAGTATATATATATATACATATGTATCCAAATTTTTTAAAATATGAAATATATGTGTCTTATATACACTCCCTAAATTCATTCATGTTTATGTATGTGAATTTTAAATCAACTTTTCACAAGAATGTTCTCAGAAATATTCATCCACCTGAAATACATATTTGTTTCCTAGTATTGAAAACTAAATCCAGTGAATGGTGCATACAAATCCTCATATTTCTACAGTAACTGACCCAGTTTAACATCATTGCACGTAGATTCCTATGGGACATGATGTGTATTTTGACATTCATATTCATTTAACACTGGTACAATACTATTTCTTCATTTTTGCACATCATAGGATATATTTTTCATCCACAAGTTCACACATTTGTAGGAATTTGTTTCACTTTCAATCACTTCCTGCTTCAGAACACATGTATTCCTTCAGGATTCTTGACTGGTCTTTTCATGAGACTTCTTTCCAAACACATTATTTTCGATTTACATAATCACTTTTGAAGCAAAACTCACACACTCTTCATGATAAACCATAATCCTAATATTATCATTAGATGTATAAATGGTTGGAATGAATGTATGTATATAAATATAAGATATCCTGTATATTTTGAGCTATCAATGCAATCCACTATTTAAAGTTGGAACAATTTATATCATTTATTCACAGTATGGTCTATTCATGCATTTTCTCTACATTCATAGACAGAGTGTACACCTACTTGTACCCAAAATACTAGTTTATACATCTTCTAAATACTGCTGCCAGAAATGGTGGAAGAAATACTTATGTCACCTGATCTAACTATACGTTTTATCTCAGTAATATTCTGGACACAAAATCCAAAAATCACACTTATGATTGTACCAAAGCCTGAATGGAAAGTGAACATGGATTACTAAAAACATCCATGTCCAGGTTGCCTAATGCTCTCAAATGTCAATCCTATTGGTGACTACATATTTTTTTCTTCCTAAGATTATATTTTCAATCTTACCCTGTTGCAAATGTCTAATCCTATCACTCACTTTATACTTTACCTGATTTCCTAATGTCTCTATTGATATCTGCTTTCCTACATATTTTCCCCAGTTCATCATTGTTACTGACTCTTCACATGTGCTGATATTTACCTTCATTCTCTACCTGAACGCCTATTGTAAAGAACTTTTCA
Source organism: Callospermophilus lateralis (assembly GCF_048772815.1). Classification (NCBI taxonomy): domain Eukaryota; kingdom Metazoa; phylum Chordata; class Mammalia; order Rodentia; family Sciuridae; genus Callospermophilus; species Callospermophilus lateralis. The sequence goes on along the minus strand of NC_135319.1, from coordinate 1,317,971 downwards.
CCCAAATCCTATACTCACTCTCCTTCCTAACCCTAACAGATATCTTCCTAATCCTACTGACTATCACATTTGACTAGATATTTTCTTCCACATTCAATCATTCAAGGTACATGGTCCTATGCCATTGTATATTGATTTATCTGAGACATCTGAGCAGAACGTAATTCATTGTTAAGTATCCCAATCAAGGGCCCAATGCCCTTCTGGGCTTCAAATCTTACCTAGATTTCTGTTTTCATACTTATATTTCTCCTCTATATTCTTATAAATATCACAGCTTCCCAATACCATTATTCATCCAGCAGAATAATTCCTAACCCAAATCGAACATATTATTAAGACTAACCATACATGTTACCCTCCATCTAACTTTACAGAAGAGCAGGGACAGAGTTAGTCTTACAATACAGGAATGTAGGGGATCTTCCACCTCTTCAGAACCTCAAAGGTCCATGCAGAAATGATCCCTGAAGATAATTAGGCATCTATGAAGGACCTGAGAGAGCAAAAGTTATCTACCATGGGAAACAACCTGGTCAGGATGAAGGGTTGTGTCTGAATAAGCCTCCCTCTTCTAATTTAGAGAAGGTGAAACAAACCAGGCCTGTGTGGAGAGCTGTTCCCAAGTGCCTATGGTTGATATACCATTCTAACTTGTGAAAGGGTCACAGGATGTAGTGGCAGCCTCAATCTCATAGGACCCTTGGAAGCAACTGTTAGGACAAAGTGGTTGCCAAGGCAGTGACTTCATTCAGTTCCTGAAGGAAGTGACCTCACCTTATTTCCTTGGTGATGGAACTCTCTAAACTTGGGATCCAGGAAGCCAGTCACCCAGAGCCCATTCCAGTTTCAGTCCCAGTGGTCACACTTGTTTGGATTTACCAAGGACAGAGTCAGTATTTCTTGGTATCTGCCACATTCTGGCTGGGCACAAATCACGAGCCACTCACAGCTTTGTAGATTCAAACAGCAATTCTTTATTCCCGATCTCACACCGGTCATCTACAAACACGTTCTGTGGAAATCCACATTCTCTGCCTAAATCCACACCTCCACTGGGCTCTGTCTTTCAAAAATACTGTCTAACCCTACGAACTCAAGAGGAACTCAGGCAGCAGGATACGCCTTATTCCCGGCAGGAATAATCTTCCTAAACCATGAACGCCCTAAACTCAGATTATCCTAAACCGGGAACACCCTAAACACGTATCCACCCTGGTCCTTGAGCAAGGTCACTTTCCAGGAGTCCTTCCACTAAACAGCATGGGTGTATGCTGGTAAGGAAATTGTCATACCTACTTGGCTAATGGCTCCCAGCAGGTACCTACTGATGTGAGGATGGCCAAATGCTGGGCGAGCTCTGAAGAGGGGCCTTTCCTGAGAATGCACGTAGTGGTTCACCCCTGGCTCCTGACAACTTCAGAGAGTTAGACAAGGAGACCGGTTCTGACACAGGACAGACCATTTCGGGGGAACATAGTATGGCCCAACAGTCAGAGGATACTCCAGATATCACACACCTACTTGGAGGAAGGAGGTGCCTTTGTGGGTGTGGTTGTGGTTTTGTAGTTTTGTCTTATGTTCTGAGAATAGGTAGGAAAGGCGGTATGTTTGGTTTGGATTGGACTGTTTCTAGTAAGTCGTTTGACAAGGTGAATGTTTCTATGTCTGTGTATCCCACTGGGTACATGGTTGTAGACATTAGAAAAGAGAATTCATTAATGGATATGTCCTGTCTAGTAGAAAGCATTCCAGCATTCATCCGACCTAATTAAGAAAGGACAGTTGCTTGAGTTATTGATGGGCAACACCTACTATTGTCCTAATTTCCTGGTTTCTTCCTGAATTCTGGCCACTCTCCAGAATAGGCTAGTCATTATGTGTCCAAGATATTTACTACCTCCAAGCTCTGTGACATGTCCTTGTCCTTGATAGCTGAAGGGAATGGAGAGCATCTCAGAAAACTTAGATATCACTGTGAACAGTAAAGTCTCAGTTGAGAAACACTGCTTTGGGCCATTTGCTTAAATATGGTTCTGTTACCCTGAATGTCAGGAAAGTCTTTGCCTCAGGCCACACCTTTTTGAAGCCTGAAGAAAACAGTTTTCAAATGGAAATGAATGGGCATCACCTGTGGCTCTTTGCTTAATTTCTTTGGAAAGGGATGTGTTTGAATCAGTCTCTTGGCCCTGTGTGAGACAGTACCTTAGATTCTCAGCACCTGATGGATCTAAAAAAGATCCCATGTGTGCATCCAAAAACAAATATCACAAAGATCAATCATTGTGAATGAAGTCTCTTGCCTTCATCTGTTAGGTTGCTGACCTCCATCAAGTGAGAATAGGGATCCTTTGGGTAAAATGAGTTTTTTAAATCCCTGCAGAGGCTAGCCCATTGGTGCTTGGGTTTTTTCTTGACTCCAATACAAATAAAGAATCTAAACCCCATGGTCAGTAGGCCTCAAATTGGAGAAGCGGAGCAGTATAAATGGCAGGCCAATTTGATCACTCCTGGATTACAGGAAGGGTGTCCATTCCACTCGAACTTTAGGCAAATGAGGGGCAAGGGATCTTATTTTGGACACTGTCTTGGACTATGCCTCTCATGGAAACCTCCAGGCAGAGGTTATGATGAGTGTCTATATAAAAGAAGATGAGGGCCATGTGGAAGTGTTTTGGTTTTAATTGTTGTCATTTGTGTGGTGGTTGGAAGAGATGACTGGGTCCACCTGGGCGTGAACTCTGGTGTGATTCCCCTTAGAGACTGAGTTCAGGATCTGATCTCAGAGAAGTATTGCCATGAAATGTGTTGGGATTTTAGGAGGCCACGCATGAGAGTCGCCCTTGGAAACTGAGATCTAGGCCCAGGGTCGCTTTCCACAGAGCATTGGGAACCTCTGCCATGATATCACATGATTTTATTATTAAAGACTTGGCAGCCATATTTGAGAGTCAAAACACACGTGGACCTCACATTGTAGACCCCAATTTGCCTGGCTTCATGTTACCTTTTGGCCACTCTTTGGTAAGCTTTGCCTGTGAGATTTCTCCAGAGCTTTCATTGAAATGAGCTTCTGAACCATTTAATGGTTCCTGAATGAAGTGAAACCACAGTGCCTCCAACTTCATCCTCGAAAAACGGCTAGAAAATACCATAAAATTTGTGAAATTCCCATGACCAGGTGGCACTGGAGAAACTTTGGATGACCTCTTGCTGATTATGAGGATACGAGACAGTGCCTTGATTGACTTGGTTTCATGAAAATGGTATAGATCAGAGATGCCAGTAAGTTGGAGCCTGCTGAGTAGTGGGGCTAGAGCAGTGGTGTGAAGGTGTGTGATAAAACTTCTGTGGTGGAGCCATGTGGAATCGCCATTGGATTCCAAATGGCTTGTGACTGACATGGTGCAGCCAGCAGACCCTTCTATGTAAAGGCATCATACTATATGGAGAGGTTTCAGGGCAATGTACAGAATCAGGTAGCTATGTTCAAGGTGGCAAGCTATGTGAGATAGAAGCCTGGTTGGTGCATTCTCCTGCAGACCCTGACCCACCATACTTGAAAGAACTCCATCCAGCATTGTGTCTCAGTTGAACTCCTTGTATTTTGTGAAGCAAATACCAAACACCCTGTGCATCAGCAAGAAACACCATGAAAAGTGGAGGATAACCAAATGGTTTCACAGTCCACACGGGGAGACACTCAGATCCCAGTGGCCACAGTTTACCTACAAAGAGAGAAATCAGCACTGTTGCCTCCTGTTAATTGGAAAATAAGAAACATGTCCTCCAGGTCACATAGATGCAGACCCAGCTTTGATGGTGTCACTAAAAAGGAAGCTAAATCTCCTGACAACAACATATATTTCAAATGCCCAACCTCAGAGGCAGTTTCTCAAAAAGCATTTAGGCCAGCAGAGCTCCATGTTTGTGGAATGTTTACCCTGTCCCTTACTTCTGGAAACTCCTCTACCACCTCCAAGTTTTTGAACTCATGAGCATATTCCATTCCAGATATGTATTCACAGATTTTCTAACTCTTCTTTTCTACTTGTGTCTTATTTGGGGTTAAGGTAATGTCAAGACATTGTTCTGGATGAGAGTTGGAAGATTTTTTGTAGCACATATTTGCATACACATTGGATTCATTTTCCAATTTTCCATTCGAAATACTGAATCCCTGAAACTAACCCATTCTCTACTAGACTATGACTACTATTCCTAATATGATGGAGAAAAATAACACAAACAGAGTAGAAATGCAAGCAGTTCACAGGAGGTATGGTGTATAGTTGGACTTTCCTTTTGCATGAAAAAGGGTAGGTGTTATAAATCTAGTCAATTTTTAGTTCAAATTTCTCCATGTGTTTTTAAAGTTAACAAATATGTGAATTCCTGTCTCCCTTTCTCTGTAGCCTATTCAGCACAAATATTTTTGTGTGCACATATAGAATCTTAACTGGTATCAAACTGTTGAGAGCCACAGGTGAAGGTGCCCCAGCTAACTTCCAGTTGCCAGCAAACTTCCAGCTGCCAGCTGATGATTGGCTTGCAGTGGCCCAGCAACATCTAGCTGATTGGCTCCTCTGTGGTGATGCACATTGGAGATGCTTATTCAGCTCTTTCCCTGCCATTTCAGACTGCCAGCTGATGATTGGTTCACAGCGGCCCCAGCAACATCCAGTTGATTGGCTCCTCTGAGGTGATGCTTATTGGGCTGTTTCCTTGCCCTTTCAGACCACGGAGCTGCTCATTGGGGGACATTATATGGCTCTTCCCAGGTGAACCAGTCAATCGTCCTCAAGAGAAGGAGGATTGTGGGAGGTGGAGAGGGTTGTGGGGGAGAGAGAGGCTTGTGGGAAGCCGGTGGTGGCAGTTGGGCTCTGAGAGTTTTTCCTGAGGAGCTGTTTTGTTTGGTGTATGTGGTTCTAAAAATGAAGTTCGTTTGTTTTGACAAGTGGCTACTAAATCGTGCGCAGCCACACTGCAATATTTGGTGGCTCCCATGGGGAGTGACTAAGGGTAAGTGATAAGATAAAATGCTCAACCCTGAGGGAAGGGTGCAAGGAGGGTAACCATTTAAAGACTCGTCTTTTGTTTTGCTTCACTTTTGTTTTAAGTTGCCTGTCCCTGGACATGAGTGAGACGGAAGAAAATCTGCTCACATCTGAGGAAAAACTATTTAATTCTGAGAAACAGATAGGGAGAAAGGATGGATGCACATGTCAGGAGGATAGAAAGGCTATAATGACTTTTTGTTGTTCCCTTTTTATTTTATTCTGTCTCGGTTTTTCATGGCGTCATCTTGGGTTGTTTTATAGTAGAAATACGGGATCAGATATTAGTAAAAAACAAACTGAAAGAGTGTTAAGTAAATTGTTAGAGGAAGGAGGCATCTCAGTAAAATCAAGAACAGTCAGGGCATACATTGATACAATACAAAAATGTATCCCATGGCTTTTTAAGGAGGAGTTGTTAAATATATCACAATGGAACCATCATGGTGAAGATTTAAAAATAATAGAAAAGAACAGCCCAGGGACACTGCCAGTTGGCACATTGCTATTGTGGACATTCATATCTGGTTTGCTTAGTCCAAAGCCTTCAGTTCAGACAAAGATAGAGGAACAAAGCTTAGAGCAGAAAAAGCCAGCAGGGGGAAAGTTACAAAAGGATACTGCTACTAACAACTTTCTATATCCATAGGGTGTAAGTGTCCAACCAACAGTGCCACCTCTACAGGGGACTGTTACTAACACCTGTCTATCACTGGAGGACATGAATGTCTAAATAACAAGACCACCTCCATAGGCTGGAAGGCCCCCAACCACCCGCAGTTGATAGTTCGGATCCTGAGACAAGATCTCAAGTATTAACATGTCCTGTATTTGAGGTTGGTGGGCAGCAAATTCACCATGCTTTAAATTTCAAAATAGTGAAGCAGCTAAAAGAGGCTGTAACAACCTATGGTCCTCAAGCACCCTTCACTGTAAGCTTGATCGAGTCCATTAACAACTTTAACATGATGCCAGCAGATTGGGCTAATATATGTAAAGCTGTGCTAAATGGAGGTCAATACCTGTTAAGGAAGGTTGCCAATGAGGAATTTTGCAAGGAGACGGCTAGGTCAAATGTAGCAGCTGGTTATCCTCAGCAAAATCTAGATATGTTGTTAGAAAGGGACCCGATGAGGATCAGCAGCAACAAATTTCATATGATCCTGGCGTATACGCACAATTTGCTGTAGAGGCGATTAAGGCATAGGAGGCTTTACAAGGACATGGAGGTTTACAAGGTCAATTATCTAAGGTAATACCAGGAGCTAATGAATCTTACCCTGAATTTGTAGATAGGCTTATTCACACAGCTACCAGAGTGTTTGGGAATACAGAACAAGCAATGCCATTAATAAAACAACTGGCTTATTACCAAGCGAATCGTTGGTGTAGAGATATCATTAGACTATGGAAACATGAAGATTTAAACACATATATTAAATTATGTAGAGACATTAATGAACAAGAGCAAGTCATGGCAGCTGCAGTAAAACAGGCTTTAGATGCCAGAGACATTATTGAACAAGGGCAAATTCTGGCAGCTGCAGTAAAACAGGCTTTAGATGCCAGGCCTAGAACATGCTACAATTGTGAACAAACATGACATTTTAAAAGGAATTGCCCCATAGGTGGAGGGTTTAACAAAACTAAGTATCAAAGGAGTAGAATACCATGTATTTGCCAATGATGCCATAGAGGGAGAACATTGGGCTAATGAATGCCATTCTCAAACCACCATAGATGTTACTCCATTATCAAAAAACGAACAAGGACCAGGTGTTTATCCACGATATCATGGAGAAAGGCATTGGGCTCCATTGGCAAAAAATGGACAGGGAAGCCCAATGCTCCGGGGCCCAAAATCACAAATATACGGAGCACTGGAGTATCCCAGCTACCCCATCAGTGTAGTGTCCAGGACACGTTGTCCATCAGATCCCTCATCAGACAAATCAGAGGGAGTGCAGGGTTGGACATCTGCACCTCCGCCAGATCAGTTCTAACTCCAGAGATGGGAGTTCAAATCATTCCCCAGGGGTAAAAGCACCTCTTCCTAAAGGAACGGTGGGCTTATTATAGGGACTCAGGTCTTCTATTCTAAAAGGACTTATGATAAGTCCTGGGGTAATTGATTCCGATTATGAATGTGAACTAAAATTTATAGCTAGTTCTCCAAAGGGTATATCAGTAATTTCACCAAGCGATAGAATAGCACAGTTACTATTAATACCAAGCCTACATGATAAATTTTCCAGTCATGCTGTAGAAAGAGGTTCCAAAAGATTAGGCCCCATAGGTGTAGATTGGGCTATGCTTTCTTTAAATTTAGATTCTCACCCCATGCTAAAACTAAATATTCAATGACATGAATTTAATGGGCTACTGGATACAGGTGCAGAACTTAGCATCATCTCTCATCAAGAAGGGCCAAAACATTGGCCATTACAACAAGCCACTCAAACACTTTGAGGCCTACAAGTGGCAACTAATCCCCACAGAAGTGTAATAGTATTACATTGCAAGGATCCTGAAGAATGTGAAGGAACTATACAGCCATATGTATTGGATCATCTTCCTGTAAATTTAGGGGGATGAGATGTCCTCGATCAATTAGGTTTGACATTAACAAATAACATCAACAAAAATGCACCCACTACTATGACTAGACAAGATTTTAGGAAAGGAAAAAGATTAGAAAACAAAGAACAAGGTATAGCAGCACCAATACAAATAGATCAAGGAACAGACAGACATGGGTTGGATTTTCAGAAAGGGCCACTGAGACAATAAAAATTACTTGGAAATCAGAAAGACCAGTATGGGTTCCTCAGTGACCCCTGACTAAAGAAAAGATACAAGCAGCCCATGACCTGGTCAAACAACAATTAGCGGAAGCACATATACAACCTATGGTATCTCCCCATAAAACTCCAATTTTTATCATCAAAAGAAATCTGGTAAATGGAGATTATTGAAAGTTCTAAGAGCCACTAATAATGAGATGGTTATTATGGGACCTGCTCAATCAGGGATTCCTCAAGTGTCTGCTTTGCCAAAAACTTGGTATGTTTTACTTATTGATATTAACGATTTTTTTTTTCATTTCGAATTCATCCTGAGGATAGTCCAAGTTTTGCATTTACTATTCCTGCACTGAATCATGAAGGTACTGTTCATAGATATGAGTGGAAAATACTCCCTCAAGGGATGGCTAACATCCCAATTATGTGTCAAATTTATGTTAACAAAGTATCCAGCTAATTAGAAATCAAAATACTGAACTACAAATATTTCACTAAATGGATTGTGTATTAGTAGCACGCAAAGCTAAAAACACATTGCTAGACTGTTATGCCACACTTACAAACTTATTAAAAATTATAATCTAGAGATAGCAATAGATAAACTACAATTAAATTTTCCAATTAATTTTTTAGGCATACTATTATCCTCAATCATGGTCTATCCACCAAAAATTCAAATACGAGTAGATCAACTCAAATCACTTAATGACATTCAAAAGTTTTTAGGAGACCTAAATTGTATAAGACCTTATCTAGGTACTCCAAGAGGAGAGTTGGGAACTTTATTTGATATACTAAAAGGTCTATCAGATCAAAATTCACCCCGAATGTTAACGCCTGAAGCAAGAAAGGCATTAAAAATCATAGAAACATATATGGAAAATATGCATTTTGATAGAATTGATATAAGTTTGCCTTTATTATTTATTGTACTACCAAAAAATATTCTTATAGGAATATTTTGGCAAGAAGGTCTATTATTATGGATACATTTATCGTATTCTCCTAACACTATTCTTACTAGGTATCCTGAGGCTGTAGGACAATTAATACTCAAAGGAATAAAAGCAACAAAGGGAGTGTTTGGAATTTCTCCCAATAAAATTATTAATCCATATAGTACGAATCAAATTGATGAATTAGCTAATGAGTTAAATACTTGGGCAATAATCGTGTATAAATCTAATGTTTCATTTGATAACCACTTACCATCTAATCCTTTATTTTCTTTTTGGTCATCGCATTCTGTAATTTTTCCAAAAATGACAAGAAAAACACCTATCATGAATGCTCCACATATATTCACTGATGGATCAAATAATGGTACAGCAGAAATAGTTACACCCGATCAAACTTTCACATTTTTGGTACCCAAACAATCAGTTCAAAAGGTAGAGCTTAATGCAGTATTACAAGCTTTTGTGATGTTTAAAGATTCTGTATTTAATTTATTTTCCGATAGTAAGTATATAGTTAATGCTATAGTATCCATTGAAGATGCTGGTAGGATTTCCCCTTCCTCTACTGTTTTCTCTTTGCGTTCCACTATACAAAGTCTAATCTGGGACAGAAAATGTCCATTAATTATAGGACATATCATAGCACATACAGGATTCCCTGGAGTCCTTAGTTTGGGCAATGATTTAGCATTTAAAACTACACATGACATACATATTTTCTCTATACTAGAAGAAGGTATAAATTTTCATAAAAAGTTCCATATCAATGCTAATACTTTACAAAAGCATTTTAAAATAACTAAGGAACAAGCTAGACAAATAATAAAACAATGTCAAAATTGTGTGACCTTTTTACCACATGTTAATCTTGGAGTCAATTCTAGAGAATTGATACCTAACCATATTTGGGAGAGGGACGTCACACACTTGCCAGAATTTGGAAAATTAAAATATTTGCATGTTACAGTTGATATTGTATTATTGATGGGCCCCCTTCATGCCGGAGAAAAGAGTAAAGATGTTATAGCTCATTGCTTACAAAATTTTGCCATTGTGGGCGTTCCAAAACAGTTAAAAACAGATAATGCCCCTGGTTATACTTCTACCTCTTTTAAACAATTTTGATCATCATTTGGCATTACTCATATAATTGGAAACCCATACAATCCTCAGGGACAAGGCATAGATGAAAGAGCACATCTAACTTCTAAAATGTACTTATTAAAGCAAAAAGACATATTGGTAAGGGGTATATATTCCCCGAAGATAAACTTAAAATAACCCTTTTTACTCTAAATTTTTAAATTTGGATTCATCAGGACTTATTTCTGCGGAAAGGCATATATGTCCAAAAAATGTGCAGAAGCCCAAGGTACTTTGGAAGGATATTCTAACAAGACAATGGAAAGGTCCTGACCCAGTAATTGTCTGGTGTCAGGGGTCTGTTTGTGTGTTTCCACAGGGAGAACAGCAGCTGATTTGGATTCCAGAGAGATTAACTAAAGTGATTTCTATAGGCCAAAAAGAAGACGATTTGGCTAAAATTCATAACAGCCGATATCCAAAACTCCAGTTTGGCTATCCTTATTTCTCCGACAGAACCCGGATGCTTTTTTCAATATCTATTTTATTATTGCTCTTTCCCACATCATGAATTTCTATTTTGTTTTTTGAGCTCATACAGACCTAGGTTAAAGTTTTGCTGATCAGTTCTATTTTTTGACTATAGAGTTTGGAAATTCCCATGACCACGTGGCAATGGAGAACTTTTGGATTTCCGGTTGCTGATCATGAGTGTACCAGACAGTGCCTTGATTGACTGGGTTTCATGAAAATGTTGTAGAACAGAGATGCCAGTATGTTGGAGCCTGCTGAGTAATGGGCCCAGAGCAGTGGTGTGCAGGTGTGTGATAATACATCTGTGGAGGGTCATGTGGATCTGCCATTGGCTTCCAAATGGATTGTGACTGACATGGTCCAGCCAGCAGACCCTTATATTAAAGGCATCTTGTTATATGGGGAAGTTTGAGGGCAATGTTAAGAATCAGGTTGCTATGAACAAGGGGGCAAGCTATGTGGGATAGAAGCCTGGTTGGTGCATTCTCTTGCAGACCCTGACCCACCAGAAGTGACAGAAGTCCCTCCAGCACTGTGTCCCAGTTGAACTCCTTGTATTTTATTAAGCAAATACCAAACTCACAGTGCAGGGGCAAGAAACACCAGGAAAAGTGGAGGATGACCAAATGGCTTTACAGTTGACACGGGGAGACAGTTAGCCCCCAGTGGCTACAGTTTACCTATAACGAGAGAATTCAGCACTGCTGCCTCATGTTTTTGGAAAATAAGAAACCATGTCCTCTGGTTCATATAGATGCACACCCAGGTTTGATGGTCTCACTACTAAGGAAGCTAAAGCTCCTGACAACAACATATATTTCAAGTGCCCAAACTCAGAGGCAGTTTCTCAAGAAGTCTTTAGGACAGCAGAGCTCCATGTTTGTGGAGTGTTTTCTCTTTCCATTACTTTTGGAAACTCCTCTACCATGTCCAACGTTGAGAATTCCTGAGCATTTTCCATTCAAGAAATGTATTCACAGATTCTCTAACTCTGCTCCTCTAATTGTGTGTTACTAGGGGCGAAAGTAATGTCAAGGCTTTGTTCGGGATGAGAGTGGGAAGATTTTTGTGTAACACATATTTGCATACACGTTGGATTCATTTTCCTATTTTCCATATGAAATACTCAATCCCTGACACTAACACATACCCTACTGGAAACTGACTACTACTCCTAATATGATGGAGAATAACAATCCAGAGAGAGTATAAATACAAGCAGTTCAGAGGAGGCATGGTGTATAGTTGGACTTGTCTTTTGCATGATAAAGTGAAGCTGTTTAAATCTAGTCAATTTTTAATTGAAATAGTTCTCCATGTTTTTTAAAGTTAACAAATATGTAAATTCCTGTCTCCCTTTCTCTGTAGCCTATTCAGCACATGTATTTTTATATGCACATATAGAATCCTACCTGGTATCACACGTATATTTTTGTGAGGTGGAAGACAAGGCAGATACAAATTGTGAGAAGTGATCACTCCTCTTAAATGCTGTTGTAACTGAAAATTCAACATTTGGGTGAGCTTCCTAGTAGAACAACATTATAGATAAATCCATGTTCAGTAAAATAAATATTTTTGCATCTGGGGATAATATATATTTCATGATTAATTTTGATTGGAATATATATTGCTACATTTTAATGTTGGTGTGTGTTTTGTGTGTGTGTGTGTGTGTGTGTATATATATATATATATATATATATATATATATATATATATATATATATATATATGCACTGTACAGATTTTTCAAACATGAAACATTTTTGTGTTATATACACTCCCTAAATTCATTCATGTTCATGTATTTGGATTTATAATCAACTTTTCACAAGATTATTTCATAAATATTCACCCACCTGAAATACATATTTTATCCTAGTACTGAAAACTAACTTCAGTGAATGGTGCAGCAAATCATAATATTTCTACAGTAACTGACCCAGTTTAATATCAATGCAATCAGATTTCTATGGGGCATGATGTGTTTTTTGAGGTTCATTTTTATGCAACACTGGTACATTATTATTTCGGCAGTTTATGCACATCATAGGATATATATTTCGTCCACAAGTTAACAAACATATAGGCATTTTTTTTCACTTTCAATCACTTCCTGCTTCAGAACACATTTATTCCTCCAGGTATAACACTAATATACCTTTAGATGTGTAACTGGTTGGAATGAATGATTGTATATCAATATAAGATTTCATGTATATTTTCAGATATCAATCAATCCATTATTTAGAGTTACAAAAAGTTATATTATTTATTCACAATGTGGTCTATTCATGCATTATCTCTATATTCATAGACACAGGGTACACCTATTTGTACCCCCAATAGTAATTTATACGTCTTCAAAATATTGCTCCCAGAAATGGTGGAAGAAATACTCATGTCACCTGATTTACATATACATTTTATCACAGTAATATTATGGACAAAAAAACAAATGTCACACTTATGATTGTACTAAAGCCTAAATGGAAAGTGAGCATGGAATACTAAAAATATCCATGTCCAGGTTGCCTAATAATATCAAATGTCAATCTTATTGGTGACTACATATTGTTTTCTTCCTAAGATTATATATTCAACCTCAAGCTTTTTAAAAATGTCTAATCATATCCCTCACTTTATACCTTGCCTGATTTCCTAAGGTCTGTATTGATATCTGCTTTCCTAAATATTTTCCCCAGTTCATCATTGTGACTGACTATTCACATGTTCTGACATTTACATTCACTCTCTACCAAAAACCCTACTGCTAAAGTATGATTGGTCCAAATCCTATACTCACTCTTGTTTCTAATCCTACCAAATATCTTCCTAATCCTACCGACTATCCCTTTTTGCCTGGATGTTCTCTTCGACATTCAATCATCCAGTGTACAAGGTCCTATGCCATTGTATATAGATTTATCTGAAACATCTGTGAAGAACATAATTCAAAGCTAAGTATTCAAATCAAGTGCTCAATGCCCTTCTGGGCTACAAATCTTACCTAGTTTTCTGTTGTTATACTTATATTTCACCTCTATATTCTTGTAAATATTGCAGATTCCCAATACCATAATTCATCCCACAGAATGATTGCTTGCACAAATCAAACATCTTATTAACCCTAACTATACACTCTCCCTCAATCTAACTTTACAGAAGAGCATGGACAGAGTTGGTCTTACAATAGAGGAATGTAGGGGATCTTCCACTTGCTGAGAACTCAAAGGTCCATGCAGAAATGATCCCTGGAGAAAATGTAGTCAGCTATGAAGGACCTGAGGGAGCAAAAGTCATCTTCTATTCAAACAACCTGGACAGGATGAAGGGTTCAGTCTGAATCAGCCTCGCTCTTCTTAATGTAGAGAAGATGGACCAAACCAGGCCTGTGTGGAGAGCTGTTCCCGGGTGCCTATGGTTGATATAACATTCTAACTTCTGAAAGTGTCACAGGAAGTAGGGGCAGCCTCCATCTCATGGGACCCTTGGAAGCAACTGTTAGGACAAAGTGGTTGCCAATGCATTGACCTCATTCAGTTCCTGAGAAAGTGACCTACCTAACTACCTTGTTTATGAAACTCTCTGAATTTGGGATCCAAGAATCCAGACACCCAGACTGAGTCCCAGTCCTAATCCCAGTAGTCTCAGTTGCTTGGATTTACCAAGGACAGAGTCAAACTTTCTTGGTACCTACTTTGTGAGAATGGCCAAATTCCAGGAGATCTCTGAAGATGCGCCTTTCCTGAGAAAGCAGGTAGTGGCTCACTGCTGGCTCCTGACAACTTCACAGGGTTGGCCAAGAAGACCAGATCTAAGACAGGACAGGCCATTTTGGGGGAACATCGTATTCCCACCAGTAAGAGGACTATCAGGATAGTCACAGACCTACTTGGGGGAAGTAGGTGCCTTTGTGGGTGTGGGTGTGAGGTTGTGGTTTTGTCTCATGTTCTGAGAATAGGTAGAAATGGCGGCTTTTTGGTTTGGAGAGAACTGTTTCTATTAAGTCGTTTAACAAGGTGAGTGTGTCAACGTCTGTGTATCCCACTCTGTCACTGTTTGTAAACATTAGAAAAGAGAATGTATCAATGGATGTGTCCTGTCTAGAAGAAAGCTTCCCAGCATTCATACTGCCCAATTTATAAATGGACTGTGGCTTGCCTTATCGATGGGCAACACCTAATAGCTTCCTAAGTTGCTGTTTTCTTCCTGAATTCTGGCCACTGTTCAGAATAGGCTCATGGTTTTGTGTCCAAATATGTACCACCTCCAAGCTCTGTGGCATGGCCATGTACTGGATAGCTGAAGGAATGGGAGGTTCTCAAAAAACTCAGATACCAGTGTGACCAGGGAAGTCTCAGTGGAGAAACCCTGCTTTGGGCCATTTGCATACCCATGGTTCTGTTGCCCTGAATGTCAGGAAGGTCTTTGCCTCAGGCCACCGCTTTGTGAAGCCTGAAGAAAACAGTTTTCAAATGGATATGAATGGGCATCACTTGTGGCTCTTTGGTTAATTGCTTTGAAAAGGGATGTGTCTGAATCAGCCTCTTCACCCTTTGTGAGGTTGTGGTTTAGGTACTCAGCATCTGATGTATCTAAAGAATGATCCCATGTGTGCATCCAAATAAAAAATGGCAAAAAGTTCTGTCATGTGGATGAAGTCTCTTGCCTTCTTCTTTTAGCTTCCTGACATACATCAAGTGAGAATAGGGTTACTTTGGGTCAAATGAGTTCTTCAAATCCATTCAGAGGCTAGCCCATATGTGCTTGGGGTTTTTCATCACTCCAAATCACATAAAGAATCTATACCTGAATATCACTAGTCCTCAATTTGTAGAAGCAGAGCCGTATTAATAACAGGCCTATTTAATCACTCCTGGTTCACAGGAAGGGTGTCCATGCCACCCTGTCTTTAGTCAAATGAGGGGCAAGGGAGCTTCTTTTGGACACTATCTTGGGCTGCGCCCCTTATTGAAAACTCCAACCAGAGGTTTTGATGACTATCTTTATGGAAGAAGATGAGAGCCATGTGTGGAGTGTTTGGGTTTTAATTGTGGTCATTTGTGTGGTAGTTGGAAGAGATGACTGGGTCCACCTGGGCTTGAACTCTGGTGTGATTCTCCTTAGAGACTGAGTTCTGACACTGACCTCAGAGAAGTATTGTCATGAATTGTGTAGGGATTTTAGGAGGCCACGCTTGAGAGTCGCCCTTGGAATGTGAGATCTAGGCCCAGTGTGGCTTTCCCCAGACCACTGGGAATCTCAGCAAAGATATCACATGATTTTATTCTGAAAGACTTGGCAGCCATAGTTAAGAGTCAAAACACACATGGACCTCACATTGTAGACCTCAATGGGCCTGGCTTCATGTGACGTTTGGCCACTTTTTGGGAAGCCTTGTCTGTGATAGTTCTTTAGAGCTTTCATTGAAGTGATCTTCCCAACGTTTAATGGTTCCTGGATGAATTGAAACCCATAGTGCCTGTAAATTCATCCTTGAAAAATGGCTAGATAAATACCATTAAATTTTTGAAATTCCCATGGCCAGGTGGCACTGGAGATAATTTGGTTGTCCTATTGCTGATCATGAGTGTACTAGACTGTGCCTTGATTGACTGGGTTTCATGAAAATGGTGTAGAACTGAGATGCCAGTAAGTTGGAGCCTGCTGAAGAGTGGACTTAGAGCAATGGTGTGCAGGTGTGTGATAATACATCTTTGGTTGGGCCATGTGGATCTGCCATTGGCTTCCAAATGGCTTGGGACTGTAATGGTGCAGCTAGCAGACCCTTATTGTAAAGGCCTTTACTTTTATGGAGAGGTTTCTGGGCAATGTTAAGAATCAGGTTGCTATGGACAAAGGGGCAAGCTATGTGGAATAGAAGCCTGGTTGGTGCATTCTTCTGCAGACCCTGACCCACCACAAGTGACAGAACTCCCTCCAGCACTGTGTCCCAGTTGAACACCTTGTATTTCATGAAGCAAATAACAAACTCCCAGTGCATCAGCAAGAAACACCACGAAAATTGGAGATGACCAAATGGCTTCACAGTTCACACGGGGAGACACTTACCCTAAGTGGCCACAGTTTACATACAAAAAGAGAATTCAGCACTGCTGCCTCATGTTCTTTGGAAAATAAGAAACCATGTCGTCCAGGTCACATAGATGCAGACCCAGCATTGATGGTCTCATTAGAAAGGAAGTTAATGCTCCTGAAAACAACATATATTTCAAGTGCCCAACCTCAGAGGCAGTTTCTCAAGAAGTATTTTGGTCAGCAGAGCTCCATGTTTGTGGAGTTTTTACCATGTCCCTTATACTTTTGGAAACTCCTCTACCACCTCCAAGGTTGTGAACTCCTGAGATTTTTCCATTCCAGATATTTATTCACAGATTTTCTAACTCTTCTCCTCTAATTGTGTCTTACTTGGGGTGAAGGTAATGTCAAGGCATTGTTCTGAATGAGAGTGGGAATTTTTTTGGGTAGCACATATTTGCATAAACATTGGATTCATTTTCCAATTTCCCATTCAAAATACTGAATCCCTGACACTAACACATACCGTACTAGACTCTGACTACTAATCTTAATATGATTGAGAAAAATAACTCAAACAGAATAGAAATACAAGCAGTTCACAGGAAGCATGGTGCATAGTTGGATTTCCCTTTTTCATGATAAAGGTTAGGTGTTTTAAATCTAGTCAATTTTTAATAGAAATAGTTCTCTATTTGTTTTTAAAGTTAAGAAATATGTGAACTCCTGTCTCCCTTTCTCTGTACCAATTCAGCACATGTATTTTTATATGCACATATAGAATCCTACCTGTTATCACACAAACATTTTTGTGAGGTGGCAGACTTGGCTGATCCAAATTGTGAGAGGAGATCACACCTCCTAAACACTGTTGGAACTATAAATTCAACCTATGGTTGAGCTTTCTAGTAGAACAACATTATACATAAATCCATGTTCAGTAAAATAACTATTTTTGCATCTGTGGATGCTATATATTTAATTAAGTATTTCGATTGGCATAAATGTTGCTACTTTTAATTGTCTGTGTGGGTGTTTTGTGTGTCTGTCTGTGTGTGTGTGTGTGTGTGTGTGTGTGTGTGTGTGTATATATATATATATATATATATATATATATATATATATATATATACTCTCCTGAGTTTTTAAAATATGAAATATCTTATATACACTCCCTAAATTCATTCATGTTCATGTATGTGGATTTATAATCAACTTTCCCAAGACTATTTTCAGAAATATTTATCCACCTCAAATACATATTTGTTTCCTACTAATGAAAACTAACTTCAGTGAATGGTGCTGACAAATCCTAATATTTCTACAGTAACTCACCCAATTTAACATCAATGCAAGTAGATTCCTATGGGACATGATGTGTATTATGATGTTCAATTTTTATTCAACACTGGTACATTACTATTTCTTCAGTTTTTGCACATTGTAAATATATATTTCATCCACAAGTTCACAAATTTATAGGCATTTCTTTCTCTTTCAATCACTTCCTGCTTCAGAACACATGTATTCCTCCAGGTTTCTTGACTGGTCTCTTCATGAGGTTTCTTTCCAAACACATTATTTTCGATTTCCACAATCACTTTTGAAAAAAATCTCACACTCTTCATGATGAAACTTAACCCCAATATTACCATTAGATGTATCACTGTTTGGAATGAATGTATGTATATAAATATAAGATTTCCTGTATATTTTTAGATATCAATTCAATCCATTATGTAAAGTTGGCCCAGTTGTATTATTTATTCACAGTATGATCTATTCTTGCATTATTTTTAAATTCATAGACAAAAGGTACACCTATTTGTATCCCCAATACTAATTTATATGTCTTCAAATTATTGCTCCCAGAAATGGTGGAAAAAATACTCATGTCACCTCATCTACATATACATTTTATCACAGGCATATTGTGGACACAAAAATCAAAGGTCACACTTCAGATTGTACCAAAGCCTAATTGGAAATTGAGCATGGATTACTAAAAACATCCATGTTCAGGTTGCTTAATGCTCTAAAATGTCAATCCTATTGGTGACTACATATTTGTTTCTTCCTAAGATTACTGTTCAGGTTGTTTAATGCTCTAAAATGTCAATCATATTGGTGACTCATATTTGTTTCTTCCTAAGATTATATATTCAACCTCACCCCTGTTGATAATGTCAAATTCTCTCACTCCCTTTATACATTGCCTGGTTTCTTAATGTCTCTATTGATATCTGCTTTCCTACATATTTTACCGAGTTCATCATTGTGACTGACTCTTCACATGTTTTGACATTTACATTCACGCTGTAGCCGAAACTCTATTGCTAAAGAACATTTTGTCCAAATCATATACTCACTCTTCTTTCTAAACCTACCGACTATCTTCGTAATCGTACCAACTATCCCTTTTTGACTGGATGTTCTCTTCGACATTCAATCATCCAAGGTACCATGTCCTATGCAATTTTATATCGATTTATCTGAGACACCTGTCCAGAACATAATTCAAAGCTAAGTTTCCCAATCAAGGGCCCAATGCCCTTCTGGGCTTCAAATCTTACCTAGATTTCTGTTTTCATACTTATATTTCACCTGTATATTCTTGTAAATGTCGCAGTTTCCCAATACCATTATTCATCTAGCAGAATGATTCCTAACCCAAATTGCACATGTTATTAACCCTTACCATACACTGTTCCCTCAATCGAACTTTACAGAAGAGCAGGGAAAGAGTTGGTATTACAATACAAGAATGTAGAAGATCTTCCTCCTGCTAACAACCTCAAAGTTCCATGCAGAAATGATCCCTGGAGAAGATGTAGGCAGCTATGAAGGACCTGAGAGAGCAAAAGTCATCGTTCATGGCAAACAACCTGGTGAGGATGAAGGGATGTGTCTGAATCAGTCTCTCTCTTCTTAATGTAGAGAAGATGAACCAAACCAAGCCTGTGTGGTGAGGTCGTCCCAGGTGCCTATGGTTGAGGTACCATTCTAACTTATGAAAGTGTCACAGGAAGTATGGACAGCCTCCATCTCAGGTGTCCTTTGAAGCAACTGTTAGGACAAAGTGGTTGCCAAAACAGTGACCTCATTCAGTTCCTGAAGGAAGCGACCTACCTAACTTTCTTGGTGATGGAACTCTCTGAACTTGGGATTCGGGATGACAGGCACCCAGAACCAGTTTCAGTCCCAATCCCAGTAGTCTCAGTTGTTTGGATTTACCAAGGACAGAGTCAGACTTTCTTGGTGCCTACTGATGTGAGGATGGCCAAATGAAAGTAGAGCTCTGAACATGGTCCTTTCCTGAGAAAAGAGATTGTGGCTCACCGCTAGGTCCTGACAACTTCACAGAGTTGGCCAAAAGACCAGATCTCAGACAGGACAGGCCATTTTGGGGGAACATTATGTGGCCCACCACTCAGAGCAAACTTCATATAGTCACAGACCTACTTGGGGGAATGAGGTGCCTTTGTGGGTGTAGATGTGAGTTTATGGTTTTGTCTCATGTTCTGAGAATAGGTACAAAAAGCGGTTTCTTTGGTTTGGAGAGGACTGTTTCTAGTGAGTCCTTTGACAAGGCGAGTGTTTCTATGTCTGTGTGTCCCACTCTGTCCCTGTTTGTATATTTTAGAAAAGAGAATGCATCAATGGATGTGTCCTGTCTACTAGAAAGATTCCCAGCATTCATCTTGTCGAATTTATGAATGGACTGTGGCTTGCCTTATGGATGGGCAACACCTACCATCTTCCCAAGTTCCTGCTTTCTTTCTGAATTTTTGCCAATCTCCAGAATAGGCTCTTGGATTTGTGTCCAAGATATGTACCACCCCCAAGCTCTGTGACATGGCCATGTACTGGATAGCTGAAGGGAATGGCGAGCATCTCAAAAAACTGAGATATCAGTGTGACCAGTGAAGTCTCAGTAAAGAAACCCTGCTTTTGGCCTTTTGCTTACATATTGTTCTGTTTCCCTGAATGTCAGGAAGGTCTTTGCCTCAGGCCACCCCTTTGCGAATCCTGAAGAAAACAGTTTTTAAGTGGAAATGAATGGGCATCACCTTTGGCTCTTTGCTTAATTTCTTTGGAAAGGGATGTGTCTGAATAAGCCTGTTGGCCCTGTGTGAGGATGTGGCTTAGATTCTCAGCACCTGATGGATCTAAAGAAAGATCCCATGTATGCATCAAAAACCAAAATGGCCAAAAAAGCAGTCATAGTGGATGAAGTCTCTCACCTTCCTCTGTAAGCTACCTGACCTCCGTCAAGTGAGAATAGGGATCCTTTGGGTCAAATGAGTTCTGCAAAGCCCTACAGAGGCAAGCCCATATGTGCTTGGGTTTTCTCATGACTCCAATTTACTAAACCACACAGTCAGTAGGCCTCAAACTGGAGAAGCAGAGCCGTATTAATGACAGGCCTATTTAATCACTCCTGGTTCACAGGAAGGGTGTCCATGCCACCCTGTCTTTAGGCAAATGAGGGACAAGGGAGCTTCTTTTTGACACTCACTTGGGCTGTGCCCCTCATGGAAAACTCCAGCCAGAGGTTATGATGAGTGTCTATATGGAAGAAGATGAGGGCCATGTGGTAGTGTTTTAATTTTAATTGTGGTCATTTGTGTGGCGGTTGGAAGAGATGACAGAGTCCACCTGGGCTTCAACTCTGGTGTGATTCCCCGTAGAGACTGAGCTCTGAAACTGACCTCAGAGAAGTAATGTCATGAATTGTGTAGGGATTTTAGGAGGCCACGCTTGAGAGTCGCCCTTGGAAAGTGAGATCTAGGCCCAGTGTGGCTTTCCCCAGACCACTGGGAATCTCAGCAAAGATATCACATGATTTTATTCTGAAAGACTTGGCAGCCATATTTGCGAGTCAAAACACACATGGACCTCACATTATAGACCTTAAAGGGGCCTCGCTTCATGTGACCTTTTTTCCATTCTTTGGTAATCCTCGCCTGTGAGAACTCTCCAAAGCTTTCATTGAAATGATCTTCCTCACCATTTAATGGTTCCTGAATGTATTGAAACACACAGTGCCTCCAACTTCATCCTAGAAAAATGGCTACATAAGTACCATAAAATTTTTGAAATTTCCCTTACCAGGTGGCAATGGAGAAACTTTGCTGATGATGAGTATACCAGACAGTGCCTTGATTGACTGGGTTTCATGAAAATGGTGTAGAATCGAGGTGCCAGTAAGTTGGAGCCTGCTGAGTAGTGGGCCTAGAGCAGTGGTGGGCAGGTGTGTGATAAAACATCTGTGGTGGGGCAATATGGATCTGCCATTGGCTTCCAAATGGCTTGTGACTGACATTGTGAAGCCAGCAGACCCTTATATGTAAATGAATCTTGTTATATGGATTGGTATCAGGGCAATGTTCAGAATCAGGTTCCTATGATCAATGGGCCAAGCTATGTGAGATCGAAGCCTGATTGGTGCATGCTCATGCATTCTGTGACCCACCAAATGTGACAGAACTCCCTCCAGAACTGTGTCCTGGTTGAATTTCTTGAATTTCATGAAGCAAATGAAATGAGACACCCAGTCCCCAGTGGCCACAGATTACCTACAAAGAGAGAATTCAGCACTGCTTCTTCATGTTGACAGAAAAATAAGGAACCATGTCCGACAGGTCACATAAATGCAGATCCAGCTTTGATGGTCTCAATACAATGGAAGCTAAATTTCCTGACAATAACACATATTTCAAGTGCCCAACCTCAGATTCAGTTTCTCAAGAAGTCATATTGCAGCAGAGCTGCATGTTTGTGGAGTGTTTACCCTGTCCCTAACTTTTAGAAACTCCTCTACCACCTCCAAAGTTGTGAACTCCTGAGCATATTCCATTCCACATATTTATACACAGATTTTTTAACTCTTCTCATATAACTGTGTATTACTTAAGGTGAGGGTAATGTCAAGGCATTGTTCTGGATGAGAGTGGGAAAATTTTTCTGTAGCATATTTTTGCATACACATTGGATTCATTTTCCAATTTTCCATTCAAAACACTGAATCCCTGAAACTAACAAATAGCCTACTAGATTCTAACTACTAATTCTAATATGATGGAGAAAAATAACCCTACCAGAATGAAAATACAAACAGTTCAGAGGAGGCATGGTGCATAGTTGGAATTGCTTTTTGCATGATAAATTATAGGAGTCATTAAACTAGTCAATTTTTTAATGAAATAGTCCTCCATGTTTTTCTAAAGTTAACAAATATGTGAAATCTTGTCTCACTTTCTCTGTAGCCTATTCAGCACATGTAATTTTATATGATATAGATTCCTACCTGGTATCGCACATACATTCTTCTGAGGTGCATGACTTGGCAGATACAAATTGTGAGCAGAGATCACTCCTCCTAAACGCTGTTGGAAGTGAAAATTCAACCTATGGGTGAGCTTTCTAGTAGAACAACATTATACATAAATCCATGTTTAGTAAATTAAATATTTTTGCATCTGTGGATGATCAATATTTCATGATGAATTTCAATTGCTATATATGTTGCTGCTTTTAAATGTCTGTGCGTTTTGTGTGTGTGTGTGTGTGTGTATATATATATATATATATATATATATATATATATATATATATATATATTCACAATACACACTCTTCAGATTTTTCAAAATATGAAATATATGTGTTTCATTATAAACTCCCTAAATTCATTCATGTTCAAATATGTGGATTTATAATCAACTTTTCACAAGATCATTCTCAGAAATATTCATCCACCTGAAATACATACTTGTTTCCTACTACTGAATACTAACTTCAGTGAATGGAGCATACAAATCCTAATATTTCCACAGTAACTGACCCAGTTTAACATCAATGCAAGTAGATTCTTATAGGACATAATGTGTATTTTGCAGTTCATTTTTATTCAACACTGGTACATTAATATTTCTTCAGTTTATGCACATCATACGACATATATTTCATCCACAAGTTCACAAATTTATAGGCATTTGTTTCACATTCAATTGCTTCCTGCTTCAAAACACATGTATTCCTCCAGGTTTCTTGACTGGTATTTTCATGAGACTTCTTTCCAAACACATTATTTTTGACTTCCATAATCAATTTTGAAACAAAACTCACACACTCTTCATGGTAAACCATAAATATAATATTAAAATTAGATGTATAAATGGTTGGAATGAATGATTGTTTATCAGTATAAGATTTCCTGTATATTTTCAGATATCAATTAAATCCATTATTTAAATTTGGAAACAGTTATATTGTTTAATCATAGTATAGTCTATTCATGCATTATCTCTATATTCCTAGGCACAGGGTACACCTATTTGTAACCCCAATACTAATTTATACGTCTTCACAATAATGCTCCCAGAAATGGTGGAATAAATACTCATGTCATCTGATCTACATATACATTTTATAATAGTAATATTCTGGACACAAAAAGCAAAGTTCACACTTATGATTGTACCAAAGCCTTAATGAAAAGTGAGAATGCATTACTAAAAACATCCATGTCTAGGTTGCCTAATGCTCTCAAATGTCAATCCTATTGGTGACTACCTATTTGTTTCTTCCTAAGATTATATATTCAAACTCAACCCTGTTGGAAATGTCTAATCCTTTCACTTACTTTTTACTTTGCCTGATTTTCTGATGTCTCTCTTTATATCTGCTTTCCTACATATTTTTTTCAGTTCATGATTGTGACTAACTCTTCACATGTGCTGACATTTACATTCACTCTCTAATCGAAACCCTGTTACTAAAGAATTTGTGCCAAATCCTATACTCACTCTTCTTCCGAAATCTACCGACTATCCGTTTTTGACTGGATGTTCTCTTCGACATTCAATCATCCAAGGTACAAGCTCCTATGCCATTGTATATTGATTTATCTGACCCATCTGTGCAGAACTTAATTCATTGCTAAGTATCCCAATCAAGGGCCTAATGCCCTTCTGTGTTTCAAATATTACTTAGATGTCTTTTTTCATATATATATTACAAGTATATATTCTTATAAATATTGCAGGTTCCCAATACCATTATTCATCCAGCAGAATGATTCCTAACCCAAATTGATCATGTTGTTAACCTAACCATACACTGTTCCCTCAATCTAACTTTTAAAAAGAGCAGGGACAGAGCTGGTCTTACAATACAGCAAAGTAGGGGAACTTCCACCTCCTGAGAAACTCAAAGGTCCATGCAGAAATGATCCCTAGAGAAGATGTACGCAGCTATGAAGGACCTGAGAGAGGAAAATTCATCTTCCCTGGGAAACAACCTGGTTAGGATGATGGGTTGGGTGTGGGTTTGTGGTTTAGTCTCATGTTCTGAGAGTAGAAAGGAAAGGCGTTTTGTTTGGTTTGGAGTGGACTGTTTCTAGTAAATCGTTTGACAAGGCCAGTGTTTCTATATCTCTGTATCCCACGGTGTCCATGGTTGTACACATTAGAAAAGAGAATGCATCAATGGATGTGTTCTCTCTAGTAGAAAGCTTCCCATCATTCCTCCTGCTGAATATATAAATGGACTGCGGCTTGCCTTATGGTTGGGCAACACCTACTATGTTCCTAATTTCTGGTTTTCTTCCTGAATCCTTGCCACTCTCCAGAATAGGATCATGGTTTTGCATCCAAGTTATTTATCACCTCCAAGCTCTGTGACATGGCCATGTGCTGGATAGCTGAAGGGAATGGCGAGCATCTCAGAAAACTAAGATATCAGTGTGACCAGGAACTTCTCAGTGAAGAAACGCTGCTTTGGGCCTCTTGCTTACCTATTGTTCTGTTTTCCTGAATGTCAGGAAGGTCTTTGCCTCAGACCACACCTTTGTGAAGCCTGAAAAAAAAAAACATTTTCAAATGAAAATGAATGGGCATCACCTGTGGCTCTTTGGTTAAGTGCTTTGGAAAGGGATGTGTCTGAATCAGCCTCTTGGCCCTGTGTGAGGCTGTGGCTTAGATTCTCAGCAACTAATTCATCTAAAGAAAGATCTCATGTATGCGTCCAAAACCAAAATGGCACAAAGATCAGTCATTGTGTATGAAGTCTCTTGCCTTCCTCTGTTAGGTTTCTGATATCCATCAAGTGAGAATACGGATCCTTTGGGTCAAATGAGTTCTTCAAAGCCCTGCAGAGGCTAGCCCATAAGTGCTTGGGTTTTCTCATGACTCCAAGTCACATAAAGAATCTATACCTGACAGTCAGTAGGCCTCAAATTAGAGAAACAGAGCAGTATTAATGTGGGCCTATTTCATGACTCCTGGTTCTCAGGAAGGGTGTGCAGTCCACCCTTACTTTAGGCAAATGAGGGACTAGGGAGCTTATTTGGACAGTATCTTGGTCTGCACCCCTCATCAAAACCTCTAGCCAGAGGCTATGATGAGTTTCTATATGGAAGAAGATGAGGGCAATGTGGGAGTGTTTTCGTTTAAATTGTGGTCCTTTGTGTGGCAGTTGGAAGAGATGACTGGGTCCACCTGGGCTTGAACTCTTGTGTGATTCCCCTTAGAGTCTGAGTTCCAGAACTGACCTCAAGTAGTATTACCATGAATTGTGTTGGGATTTTAGGAGCCCACGCATGAGAGCCGCCCTTGGAAACTGAGATTTAGGTCTAGGTTGGCTTTCTAGAGAGCACTGGGAATCTCACCCAGGATATCACATGATTTAATTCTGAAAGACTTGGCAGCCGTAGTTGAGAGTCAAAACACACATGGACCTCACATTGTAGACTACGATGGGCCTGGCATCATGTGACCTTTTGGCCACTCTTTGGAAAGCCTTGCCTGTAAGAGTTCTCCAGAGGTTTCATTGAAATGAGCTTCCTCACCATTTAATGATTCCTGAATGAATTGAAACCCACAGTGTCTTCAACATCATCCTTGAAAAATGGCTAGATAAATATCATGAAATTTTTGAAATTCCCATGACCAGTTGGCACTGGAGAACCTTTGGATCTCCTGTTGCTGATCATGAGTGTACCAGACAGTGCATTGATTGACTGAGTTTCATGAAAATGGTGTAGATCAGAGATGCCCATAAGTTGCAGACTGCTGAGTAGTGGGCCCAGAGCAGTTGTGTTCAGGTGTGTGATAAAATATCTGTGTTGGGGTCATGTGGATCTGCCATTGGCTTACAAATCACTTCTGACTGACATGGTGCAGCCAGCAGACCCTTATATGTAAAGGCATCTTGTTATATGGAGAGGTTTCTAGGCAATGTTCAGAATCTGGTTGCAATGGACAAGGGTTCAAGCTATGTGGGATAGAATCCTGGTTGGTGCATTCTCCTGCAAACCCTGACCCACCAAACTTGACAGAATGTCGTCCAGCTCTGTTTTCCAGTTGAACTCCTTGTATTTTGTTAAGCAAATACCAAACTCCCAGTACAGCAGCAAGAAACACCATGAAATTTGAGGATGACCAAAAGGCGTCACAGTCCACAGGAGGAGAAAATTAGCCCCCACTTGCCACAGTTTACCTACAAAGAGACAATTCAGCACTGCTGCCTCATGTTCATTGAAAAATAGGAAACCATGTCCTCCAGGTCACATAGATGCAGACACAGCTTTGATGGTATCACTACAAAGGTAACTGAACTCCTGACAACAACATATATTTCAGGTGCCCAACCTCAGAGGCAGTTTCTCAAGAAGTCTTCAGGCCGGCAGAGCTTCATGTTTTTGGAATGATTACCTGTTCGACCAGGAAGCAAAAAAGGACCACTGACTCCAATTAAAATCAAATTAAACAAGCTTATTATTTCCACTGGCTGGGCTGCCTCTCCATCCCAAAACAGCTGAAAAAAGTCAGCAACCCCACCTTTCCTACAGCCCAGTTTTATAGCCCAGCAATTTACACAAAAGAGGGGTTACAGATAACAAACTCGGACAAGCATCAGACTAGTTCAAATTTTATTTTGGCTGGCCCAAACATCGGAATTTATGAGGACCATTGGAGACTCAGAGAGGGTCGTTGTCTGGCCAGGGACGGCCAATATTTATGAAGGTTTAGAATTTGCTGTAATTTATAGGTAAGTCAAAATTATCTTTTCATGGCTTTATGGTAAGATGGCTCCAAACTTTAATAAAAGATCAGGTTGTGTCTATCATTCCCCCCTTTTCTAATGTGTGCGGTTCATATCTTTGATAGAGTAGTGGAAGAACACTGAGGGAATTTTAATCCATCATGTAACAGTCTCCAAGTTTTTGAACTCACCCAAAACCCGACTCCCTGATTTTACCTGACTTAATTAATTACTTATATTGATAGTCTATTTATTTTTGGCTTCATTGTTGTTAGAAAAGAGGCATCACTCATTTTGGCTTCTTCTGAGCTGAGAGAGGGTGACATGAGTGGGCACAGCATATTAGACATTTTCTAGACATTAATATTTTATTAGATATTTGAACACCTAGAAAAACTTGTAAGCTTAAATTTAAAGACATTTATTGTTATCTGTTTTTCCAATTTAAATTGAACCATTTAAATCACGTGAATTAAAGAACTTTGGATCCACTTTTTAAAATTTGTTTTTATGAGCGCATTTTTTTTATGAGCGCTCTCTATATATGTTAATTTTTGTATCATATATATGATATACGGACATATGTATATATAGACATACAACAATAACAGAAGTGTGCACACATAAAAATAGTAAAGGCCTTATAGCTTTTCACAGGTGAAATCTGCATTGCAATGTTTCCAAAACTCCACAGTTGGTCAAAGATAGAACTGATCAGAAAAATATTAACTTAGGTCTGTAGGATCAAAATCATGACCTCAAAAAAAACCATAAAGAATCTAAGGAAAAAAATAAGAGTCCTAGAAAAAATGACTGGACAGTAAATAGTAAAAACCATACAATTTACCTTTTTTTCCCTTAGGCCTCAGATCAGTCTCCTACTGAGCTTGCAGGCTTCTTTCATTTGCATTTCAAAATAAGTCCCAGCTGAGGTCTGGAAGGAGCAGGAAAAAACTACTATTCTGAGCAGACACCTCAGGCCTAAGGCATTTTAACCATAATTTTCAGGTTAGGATGTTGAAAATTATGATACAAGTTTAAGATACAATTCACAAAATTTTATATCTTTACATCTGGTTTTGTCAACAAATACGATACAATGATTTACTATCCTTGTCCAAATTAATGCACTGGTACACACAGTGACATTTTCCCAGCCTACCCAATTCAAAATTGGTGAAATAAAAGACTGAATAATTGGGAAGTTACTTGCCAACTTGGAAGTAGTGTTCTTTAGTTTTCCATCGTAAGTATTTCAGTTCTCTGGCATGAATTATCTGAAATCATAAAGTAAACAATTACCTAAACCCGACTTTTAACTGCAAGATTGTGCAATGCTTCAAAAACCCATTCAGATACCAGATTGTTACAATGAAACATCATCAGTTAGACACACATTCAGCTAAGATCATTCCCAAAAAACAATTTATAATATCAAAACATTAATGCACATGTCTTAAAGGGCCAGAAAAAAGACACAAGATAGACAGAAAGGAGCTCCAGACTATGGCTGACAGACAGAAGCCTTTAAAACAGAGCAGATAAGAGAAAAATCTCCTACACCAGTGGCACCATAGATGTCCCCACAAGGGGACCATATGTTTTAACAGAGGAGCAACCTGAAATGTAAAATCAAGGGTCTCCATGGTGACTTTACTGAATTTATTATCCCCTTTTTCTTTTTCTCTTTTTTAAGAAGACAGAGGTGGCATAATCCTTACAGTGCATGGAAGCAAGGAGGGAATTCCCTGAAGCAACAGGGCTTGGGCAGCTGCTGGGAGTCCCTCTGTACCCCCTTTTACTTACAGGATTAGCTCCTCTGGTTCGGTTCCACCCCAAGCATGCTCCATCTCCTAACATTTCAGTAGTCAGATCTCAAAATGTACCCAGACGGGGGGGGGGGGTGTATCAAAATTTGTAACTTAAAGTTTGGTTCCTGAATTTGAAGCCAATTAATGCCAATTTAATAATGAGGACAGGGTTTTGAGAAAAAGAAAAAGGGAGGTTTACTGCTTTGCTAACAAAGGAGAAACACAGGGGACTCTGCCCAAAGGTTGGGACTCTCTTGATTTGGAGGGACAAGGGATTCTAAAGTAGTTTCACTCCTTAACCTGGGAGATCCTCAGTTATTAGGTCCCCAGCAGGCATTGCCCTGTGCAGTGTGTGCTCCAAGAAGCCAGCTAGGTGCTTCTCTTATCCTGCTTAACAAAGGGGGGTAAAGTTCATCGCAGTTTCTTAATACACAGTCCAAAAATGTGTCACGCTATCTTGCTTTATTACCCATTTTCAAGTCCAATATCCGTAAGTTTTTACCACAGAAATCACACAACAAAACTCACAAAAACAAACAAACAAAAAATATATAGAACACAGAACAAAACAGAAAAATACAGAAACCCGGCGCCAAAACAGAAAAACAGAGGAGCAATGCAATGTCTTGCTAAAGCTCCCGGGTAGGACCACGTGCGTGCCCATCCGCACCTCTCTACCCAACCAGAGGAATTCTCTACAGAACAGAACAGAGGACAGAATGATTCTTGTTACTGTCCCAGACAGCAGTATATGTGAGCCTCCCCAGGCCACCTCTCTGTCATCAGAAGAGATCTCCATTAACCAGATAACAGATGTTATCAAGGCACCACTTACCTATGGAGGCCTCCTCCACCAGGTGCTTACTAATAGTTTTAGTCCAGTGGTTCACTGCAGTGCTCCCTGGACCAAAGGCTCACTCCAAGGCATTGGAACATCTCAAGTTGTGCATCCCCTAGAGTGGCTCTGTAGCTGGGAGCCCTGGAGAGAAGGCCAGCTTCAGAATTTTCAGCAGTCTGGTCTTGTGATCTGTTCGGGCAGGGTCATCTTGCTGGAAAACTCCAAAACGTTACACCAGGACGAAAGAAAAGACCACTGACTCCAATTAAAATCAAATTAAGGCAAGTTTATTATTTCATTCGGCCGGGCTGCCTCTCCCTCCCAAAACGGCAGGAACAAGACAGCAACCCCACCTTTCCTACATCCCAGCTATATAGCCCAGAAAGTTACACAAAAAGGGGATTACAAATAACAGAACTTTGACAAGCATCACAATAATGGTAGTTTACTTTTTTTTTTTTTTTTTGCTTGCCTCAACATCAGAAATTATGATGACCATTATACCTCAGAGAGGGTCGTTGTCTGGCCAGGGAAGGCCAAAAATTATGATGTGTCACTAAAGTTTCAGAGAGGGCTGCTATCTTGTCAGAGACATAGGCATGAAGGAGTTGAAGGCACAGGCAGGCATTTCAAGAAGGTTCAGAATTTGCAGTAATTTATAGTAAAGCCAAAATTAGCTTTTCATGACTTTGTGGCAGGATGGCTCCCAATTTTAATAAAAGATCAGGTTGGGCCTATCAACACTGTCCCTTACTTTTGGAAACTCTTCTACGACCTCCAAAGTTGTGAACTCCTGAGCATTTTCCATTCCGGATATGTATTCACAGATTTTCAAACTCTTCTCCTCTAATTGTATCTTAATTGGGGGGAAGGTAATGTCAAGCCATCGTTCTGGATGAGAGTGGGAAGATTTTTTATAGCACATATTTGCATACATATTGGATTCCTTACCTAATTTTCCATTCAAAATACTGAAACCCTGACCCTAACCCATACCCTAATAGACTCTGACTACTAATCCTAATATGATGGAAAAAAATAACCCAAACAGAATAGAAATACAAGCAGTTCAGAGGAGGCATGGAGGATAGTTGGACTTCCATTTTGCATGATAAAGGGTTGGTGTTATAAACTTTGTCAATTTTTAATTGAAATAGGTCTCCATGTGTTTTTAAAGTTAATATGTGAATTCCTGTCTCCTGTTCTCTGTAGCCTATTCAGCACATGAATTTTTATATGAACATACAGAATCCGACCTTTTGTCACATGTACATTCTTGTGAGGTGGCTGACTTGGCAGATAGAAATTGAGAGAAGAGATCACTACTCCTAAACACGGTTGGAACTGAAAATTCAATCTATGGGTGAGGTTGTTAGTTGAACAACATTATACATAAATCCATGTTTAGTAAAATAAATAGTTTTGGATCTGTGGATGATATGTATTTAATGATGAATTTCAATTGGCATATATGTTGCTACTTTTTAATGTCTCTGTGTGTGTTTTGTATATATATATATATATATATATATATATATATATATATATATATACACTTTCCCGATATTTCAAAATATAAAATATATGTGTCTTATAATACACTCCCTAAATTCACTCATGTTCATTTATGTGGATTTATAATCAACTTCTCACAAGATTATTATCAGAAATATTCATCCACCCGAAATACATATTTTTTTCCTAGTACTGAAAGCTAAATTCAGTGAATGGTGCATACAAATCCTAATATTTCTACAGTAACCAGTTTAACATCAATGTAAGTAGATTCCAATGATACATGATGTCTATTTTGACGTTCATTTTTATTCAACACTGGTACATTACTATTTCTTCAGTTTATGCACATCATAGGATATATATTTATCCACAAGTTCACAAATTTATAGGTATTTGACTCACTATCAATCAATTCCTGCTTCAGAACACATGTATTTCTTCAGGTTTCATGGCTCGATTTTTCATGAGACTTCTTTCCAAACACATTATTTTTGATTTCCATAATCATTTTGAAGCAAAACTCACACACGCTTCATGATAAACCATAACCCTAATATTACCATTAGATGTATAACTTGTTGGAATGAATGATTGTATATCAATATAAGATTTTCTGTATATTTTCAGATATCAATTCAATCTATTATTTAAAGTTGGAAGTAGTTATATTATTTATTCACAGTATGCTCTATTCATGCATTATCTCTATATTGATAGACAAAGGTACACCTATTTGTATGCCCAATACTAATTTATACGTCTTCAAAATATTGCTACCAGAAATTTGTGGAAGAAATACGCATGTCATCTGATCTACATATACATTTTATCACAGAAATATTCTGGACACAAATAAAAAGATCACACTTATGTTTGTACCAAAGCCTAAATGGAAAGTGAGCATGGATTATGAAAAACATCTAATGCTCTCAATTGTCAATCCTATTGGTGACTACATATTTGTTTCTTCCTAAGATTATATATTCAACCTCAACCCTTTTGAAAATGTCTAATCCTATCACTCACTTTATACTTGGCCTGATTTTTAAATGTCTCTATTGATATCTGCTTTCCTACATATTTTCCCCAGTTCATCATTGTGACAGACTCTTCACATGTGCTTACATTTACATTCACTCTCTACCCGAAACCCTATTGCTAAAGAACTTTTGGTCCAAATTCTATACTCACTCTTCTTTCTAAACCTATTGACTATCTTCCTAATCCTACCGACTACCCCTTTTTGACTGTATGTTCTCTTTGGCATTCAATCATCCAAGGTAAAAGGACCTATGCCATTGTATATTGATTTATCTGAGACATCTTTGCAGAAGATAATTCAAAGCTAAGTATCCCAATATAGGGCCCAATGCCCTTCTGTGCTGCAAATCTTACCTGGATTTCTGTTTACCTACTTATATTTTACCTATATATTCTTATAAATATCGCAGTTTCAGAATACCATAATTCATCCCGCAGAATGATTCCTAACCCAAATCGAACATGTTATTAACCCTAACCATACACTCTTTCCTCAATCTAACTTTACAGAAGAGCAGGTGCAGAGTTGGTCTTATAATACAGGAATATAGGGGATCTTCCACCTGCTGAGAACCTCAAAGGTCCATGCAGAAATAATTTCTGTAGAAGATGTATGCAGTTATGAAGGACTAGAGAGAGAAAAAGTCATCTTCCAATGCAAACAACCTGGCCAGTATGAAGGGATGTGTCTGAATCAACATCTCTCTTCTTAATGTAGAGAACATGGACTAAACCAGGCCTGTGTGTAGAGCTGTTCCTGGGTGCCTATGGTTGATATACCATTCTTACTTGTGAAAGTGTCACAGGAAGTAGGGGCAGCCTCCATCTCATGGGAATCTTGGAAGCAACTGTTAGGGCAAAGTGGTTGCCAAGGCAGTGACCTCATACAGTTCCTGACAGAAGTGACCTACCTAACTTCCTTGGTGATGGAACTCTCTGAACTTGCGGTCCTGGAACCCAGGCAAACAGAGCCAGTCCCAGTCCCAGTCCCAGTCCCAGCGGGGAAACTTGTTTGGATTTAGCAAGGACAGAGTCAGTCTTTCTTGGTACCTACTGATGTGAGAATGGCCAAATGCCAGGAGAGCTCTGAAGAGGGGCCTTTCTTTAGAAAGCACGTAGTGGCTCACCGCTGGCTCCTGACAACTTCACAGCATTGGCGGAGGAGACCAGATCTGAGACAGAACAGGCCATTTTGGGGGAATATAGTATGGCCCAGCAGTCAGAGGACACTCCGGATAGTCACAGACTTACTTGGGGGAAGGAGTTGCCTTTGTGTGTGTGGGTATGAGTTGCTGGTTTTGTCTCACGTTCTGAGAATAGGTAGGAAGAAGCAGTTTGTTTTGTTTAAAGTGGACTCTTTCTTGTAAGTTGTTTGACAAGGCGAGTGTTTCTATGTCTATTATCCCACTATGTCCATGGTTGTAGACATTTAAAAATAGAATGCATCAATGGATGTATCCTGTCTAGAAGAAAGCTTCCCAGCATTCATCCTGCGCAATTTATGAATGGACTGTGGCTTCTGAAAGACTTGGCAGCAATAGTTGAGAGTCAAAACACACATGGAACACACATGCATTGCTTCATGTGAACTTCCGGCCACTCTTTGGGAAGTCTTGCCTGTGAGGGTTCTCCAGGGCATTCATTGCAATGAGCTTCCACACCATTTAATGCTTCCTGAATAAATTGAATCCAATAGTGCCTCCAAATTCATCCTTGAAATATGGCTAGAATAATACCATGAAATTTTTGAAATTCCAATGACCAGGTGGCACTGGAGAACTTTTGGATGTCCTGTTGCTGATCATGTGTGTACCAGACAGTGCCTTGATTGACTGGGATTCATGAAAATGGTGTAGAACAGAGGTGACAGTAAGCTGGACCCTACTGAGTAATGGGCCTACAACAGTGGTGTGCAGGTGTGTGATAAAACATCTGTTGTGGGGTCATGTGTATCTGCCATTGTCTTTAAAATGGCTTGATACTGACATGGTGCAGCTAGCAGAACCTTGTATATAAAGGCATCTTGTTCTATGGAGAGTTTTCAGGGCAATGTTCAGATTCAGGTTGCTATGGTCAATGGGGCAAGCTATGTGGGATAGAAGCCTGGTTGGTGCATTCTCCTGCAGACCCTGACCCACCACACGTGACAGAACTCCCACCAGCACTGTGTCCCAGTTGAACTCCTTGTATTTCGTGAAGCAAATACCAAACTTCCAGTGCCACAGCGAGAAACACCATGAAAATTAGAGGATGACCAAATGTCTTCACAGTCCACACGGAGAGACACTTAGACCCCAGTGAAAAGAGTTAACCTACAAAGAGAGAATTCAGCACTGCTGCCTCATGTTCATTGGAAAATAAGAAACCATGTCCTCCAGGTCACATAGATGCAGACAGAGCTTTGATGATCTCACTAAAAAGGAAGCTAAAGCTCCTAACATCAACATATATTTCAAGTGCCAAACCTCAGAGGTAGTTTCTCCAGAAGTCTTTAGGCCGTCAGAGCTCCATGTTTGTGGAGTTTTTACTCTGTTCCTTACTTTTGGAAACTCCTCTACAACCTCCAAGATAGTGAACTCCTGAGCATTTTCCATTCCAGATATGTATTCACAGATTTTCTAACTCTTCTTCTCTAATTGTGTCTTAATTTGCGCCAAGGTAATGTCAAGGCATTGTTCTGAATGAGAATGAGAAGATTTTTCTGTAGCACATATTTGCATACACATTGAATTTATTTTTCCAATTTTCCATTCTAAATACTCAATCCCTAACTGTCAGGGGCTAGAAGGAAGTTCTCCTTCAAAGAATAGCCTGATACTTAAAAGAAACAGCCCCCTAGAAGACATCCTGCCTGGGGGACATAATGTAGCCATCTATCTCCCAGAGACATCCTGCGGCCATCTGTGTTCCTGAAACATCATGATGTTATCTCACCTTGTGAAGACATCCA
This sequence comes from Callospermophilus lateralis, assembly GCF_048772815.1. Taxonomy (NCBI): domain Eukaryota; kingdom Metazoa; phylum Chordata; class Mammalia; order Rodentia; family Sciuridae; genus Callospermophilus; species Callospermophilus lateralis. The sequence continues at coordinate 1,282,282 of NC_135319.1, read as the reverse complement.
GCAACTGCCGATAAGAGAGCTTTTCCAATCCCAGCATATAAATACCCCTGTGTGAACAATAAATGTTTGCAGCTTGATCAGAACTCGTGTCTTGCTGTCATCTCTCGTGTCTCTTGTCCCATCATTCTTCCCCACCTAGGTTCGCCGCCCACGTTGATGTGTCCAGCCCTCCGGGATATCTGGCGCCCACCGACAGGGGCTCGAGACTTTGATTAAGCGGAAACGCCGTTCTCTGTGAAGACTTGGCCAAGCGTAGCTCCCGGTCGTTTTTGTCAAGCCTCAAGGAGTCCCTGAACACATGGTGGGCGCGTGTTAAGAAAAAGGACTTAAAATTAATCTTTTCATACAAAGGAGAATTGTGTCCATGGTTTCCCCTTGAAGGGACCATTGATGGTAAATGACGGCTTAGAGTAGGAGAGTGTTTAAAAGATTATTATGAATCCTTTCGCCCAGAGAAGGGGCCTGTTCCCACCTTTTCATCCTGGAACTTAATTAATGAAAGTCTTAATAGTTCATCCTTTGACAATGGTACCTTAAAACTTGTCAGGATTGGGGAAGAGGCTATGCAAAAGACCTCTCGTCCCCCCTCGGCATGCCCTTCAGTTAGTATAGACATAAACACTTCTCATTCTCCCCAGGACCCTGGGAACCATCCTGGTCCCCCTCAAAAATCCCACACTAATGAATAAGGCTCCCAGGGTTTCCAACTGCCTTTATCCAGTTTTAAATACCAGAGACACATAGACCCCTGGGGAGGAGGCTACCTTGGTGAAGGAAGCAGCTCACTAACATTCAGAAGACCCAGCATCTCTCAGGACCCTGCCACAGGCTATAGGACTTACACATCCACCTCCCTCCTATATCCCTCCTGCCTTTTGTGCTTTGGCCCTTCAGAGGCCAACTGGCCCGCCAGATATTTTTTTCCCACTTCCCTTGCCTAACCTGGCTCCCTTGTGAGAGTCTCTCCAACAGAGAAGGGAACAGATCCAACTTTTAAAAGAATTAAGATCCCATGACTCTGAGCTCTGCTCATTAGCCTTAGGCATGGAGTCAACACGAGCTGGCCCATGGTGGTCTAATACAAAGGCTAAGCTGCTCCATCGGCCTGTTCTTGCCTTCCCCATCACCCACAGTCAGATAGATAAGCCCGCCCAGGGTGAGGACAAAGACTTAGATGAGGTTCAAGAGAAGAAAGCAGGGGAAACAGATCAAAGGGAAAAGTCGGGGGAATGGCAAGAGGAAGATCAGGACTCAGAGGATGAGAAGTTCACCCGTAGAGAGGAAGGAACCCAGAGTGTCTACAAAAAATTAAGCCTGCATTTTCTTGAAAAACTGAAAAAGGCTTGTGATCACTATGGCCCCACTGCACCCTACACGTTGGTTATATTAGAAAGTCACAGTGCACAATGGCTTACTCCCAATGATTGGAAATTTTTAGCCCGAGCTAATCTCAGTGCCTGAGACTTCCTGTTGTGGAATGCAGATTTCAAAGAGCACTGTGGGGAAACTGCTCAAAAAAATTAACTAAGGACTCCTCTAAATACAGGACTTATGTTAAGCTAGTGGGCAATGTGCCTTTTGACACTAACCCTAAACAGGCGCGTTTCCCTGCTGGACTTTTGGTGCAGATTCAGATGGCTGGCTTACATGCTTGGAGACGCCTACCTCAAAAGGGCTCAGCTACCACTTCCCTGCAAAAATTTGACAAGGGCCCGACGAGCCTTATAGCAACTTTTTTGCCTGGCTTAACCTAGCCAGGGAATGCTTGCTTGGACCAAGCGAAAGCGAAAGCACCTTTGTAAAACATCTTGCGTTTGAAAACACCAATGCGGCATGTCAGGATGTTCTTTGACCACATAAGGATAAAGGGGAACTTTCTGACTTTATTAGACTCTGTGCCAGGGTGGGAGCAGCCCATGCCATTGGTCTCGCCATAGGTGCTGCCTTTACCAAGGCCTTTCACAATCCTGGCTCACATACTTGCTTTACTTGTAAACAACCTGGCCATGTTTCACGCGAGTGTCCGAGAGGCAAACAAAGCCTAGTGGTAGCGACTCCTCAAACTTGGGCTAAACCGCCCCCAGGCACCCTTTGCCCTACATGTGGTAAAGGTCGTCACTGGGCCAGTGAGTGTAGATCTAAGACAAATGCCCTCGGACAGCCTATTTCTTCTTGCTTCTCAGGAAACTCCCTGTGGGGCCAGCCACTGGCCCCGACCTCTCCCAGAACAAACCAAGGTTCAATAAGGTTTGTTCCCTCCCAAATTCCCAACCTACCACAAAATCCTTCTCCACAATTGCCTTCCTCCAACGAGCCACCCCAGGCAGCGCAGGATTGGACCTCTGTGCTGCCACCGATACAATATTAGACTCAATGAAAGGGCCCAAGATAATACCCATTGGAATTATGGGTCAACTTCCATCTCATATATGTGCCCTTATTCTTGGAAGAGCCTCTGCTACCTTTCAAGGTGTTCAGGTCTTCCCTGGAATTAATGATAATGATTTAACTGGAGAAATAAAAATACTGGCCACAGCTATTAATGGAGTTGTTGCCCTCCCTGCAGGCACAAGACTTTCACAATTAATACTCCTTCCCTTAGATTCAGGAGGCACTTCCACCACCCAAACCCTACCTCAGGGGACTGCCTCCTTGGGCTCCTCTGATGTGTATTGGGTTCAGCACATTTCTCACAATAGACCCATCCTTACCTTACTTATTGAAGGAAAGGAATTTTAAGAAATTCTAGATTCTGTTGCTGATGCCACAATTATTTCTCAAAAATACTGACCATCAGTTTGGCCCCTCACCCCATTCTTGACTGACCTTAAAGGGATAGGACAGTCAAAAAATCCTCTGGTAAGCTCTAGGGCTCTTAGCTGGACTGGACTGATAAAGAGGGTAATAAGGGAACTGTCACTCCTTTCGTTGTTCCTGACCTCCCTGTTAACATATGGGGCCGATATATTTTGAGTCAAATGGAAGTTATTCTTGCCAGTCCCAAATTTATGGTGACTCATCAAATGCTTCTTATGAATTTTGTTCCTGGTACAGGCCTTGGGAGACTGAGACAAGGACTGGTTGAGCCTATACAACCCATACAAAAAACATATACATATGGACTTGGGTACTCGAATTTTTAGTGTCGGTCCCTGACCCTCCTGTACCCCATGCAGATAAAATTATTTGGGAGTCTCTGACTCAAGTGTGGGTGGCCCCTTACCCAAGAAAAATTGGAGTCTGCCTCTATGTTAGTGCAGGAAGAGCTGGCAGCCAGCCATGTAGAGCCCTGAATCTCCCTATGGAATACTCCTATTTTTGTTATCAAGAAAATATCAGGCAAGTGGCCCTTTTTACAAGATTTGTGCGCCATTAATAAAGTTATGTGCCCGATGGGAGCACTACAGCCAGGAATTCCCACACCAGTTGCTATTCCCAAAAACTACTGCAAATTCGTTGTTGACTTAAAAGTTTGCTTTTTTACCATTCCTTTACATCCTGAGGATAGACCCTATTTTGCCTTTAGTCTCCCTCACATTAATTTTCAGGGCCCTATGCAGAGATTTCAATGGAAGGTTCTTCCACAAGGTATGGCCAACAGCCCTAGTCTTTGCCAAAAATACGTTTCTCAAGCAGTAGACCCTGTGAGAGAGCGATGACCACAAATTTATATTTTACATTATATGGATGATTTGTTAATTGCTGCACCTAATACCGATGACCTTAATAATTGTTACTTGGACCTTTACAAAACCCTCACTACCTTGGGACTACAGATAGCTCCTGATAAGTTTTAAACATAGGACTCTTATACCTATTTGGGCCTCAAACTTCAAGATAATCAGATCCTAATTCTTAAAATACAACTACGTGTGGACCATCTTCACACCCTTAATGATTTTCAAAAATTACCGGGGGATATTCAATGGCTAAGACCATATTTAAAATTACCCACTTGTGTACTTTTGCCTTTAAAGATATTTTGAGAGGTGTTTCCCACACCTCCTCCCCTCGAAAGCTTACTCCTGAGACATGACAGGCATTAAAACAAGTAATAGAAGCCATTGCCCAACAGTTTGTTACACAAATTTCTTATAACTTTCCTCTGGTTCTGGTTATTTTACACACTCCTCATATACCCACAGGAATATTTTGGCAGTGAGATCCACAGTTTAAAAATAAAGGCACCCCTTGCTTTTGGTCCATTTACCCACCACATCCTCCAAGGTTATTACTGTTTATCCTGCTTAGGTAGCTTCTATCATTATTAAACGTCACTTGCTTTCTCAACAACATTTGGCAAAGACTTTGATAATATTTTAATTCCATATACTAAGTACCAAAACCAATTTTTACTACAGACAGGGGATGAATGCAGAATTGTCCTATCTGGCTTTTTGGGAACAATTGATAACCACCTCCACAATGACCCCCTTTTACATTTTGCCCAATTACATCCATTTAGTTTTCCCAAAATTACTCAAAAGGCTCCCGTTCCTCAAGCCCTTACAGTCTTTACATACATTTACAGTACTGGCCATGCAGTCTTTGTTGTCAATAACCAGCCTACCACCTTTGATACTGTCTATCAGTCAGCACAGCTTGTGGAATTGTTTGCCATAACACAAGTTTTTATAACATTTTTTGATAAACCTGTTAATATTTATACAGACAGTGCCTACATTGCTCATTCTGTGCCCCTGCTGGAGATTTCACCCGCCATTAAGGCTTCTTCCAATGCGGCCTTTCTGTTTCACCAGCTTTAGCAGCTAATTCAGGCAAGACAACATTCATGTTTTTTAGGACACATCAGGGCACACTCTGATCTTCCTGGCCCTCTAACACAAGGTAATGCCCAAGCTGATGCAGCAACTCATTCCATCTTTCCAATTTTTGTTGGCTCCATTCAAAAGGCCACGGAGTTACACAATCTTCACCAGGTAAAATCCCAGAGCCTTCAATTACTTTGTAAAATTACCAGGCAACAGGCATGAGAAATAGTAAAAGCATGTCCTGGTTGCGCTGTCTCCCTCCCCATTCAACACTTGGGAGTTAACCCCCGAGGATTGCTGCCCAATCAGTTTTGGCAAATGGATGTTACTCATTTTCCTGAATTTGGTAAAACCAAATATATACACGTTTCTATAGATACATTCAGTGGCTTTATTTTTGCATTACCACATTCTGGAGAGGCTACCAAAGCTGTCCTTTCTCATCTTGTTTCAGCCTTTTCCGTAATGGGTAAACCAATACATATTAAAACAGACAATGGTCCTGCGTATACCAGTGCCAAGTTTAAACAGTTTTATGCTACCTTGCAAATTTGTCATACTACTGGAATTCTATACAACCCTCAGGGCCAAAGCATTGTGGAAGGTGCGCACCTTACCTTAAAGGCTTGGCTAACCTGCGTTAAGGCTTCCGTCCTTGCCAGTAAATCAGGCATAGTATGCAGTAAAATTAAGCAGATTCCATAAGATCTAGAAAAGTGATGAAGGAACTATTTGAAAATCCTCCCTGGTCTGGGCTTAATGGATTTCTACCCTACCTTCTTCCCTTATTAGACCCTTTGTTGGGTTTACTTTTAATGGTGTCCATAGGACCTTGCATTATAAACAGGCTGGTACAATTTATTAAAGAACAAATTAATATTTTGGCCTCTAAGCCAATACAGGTCCACTGTCATCGTCTGGAGATTGAAGACCGCGCTGCCAACATTTAAAAGATGTTCTACACTTCTCATAGCCTTATTTCTTAAGTTTACATCCCCACAGTTCTCTCTTTCTTATATAAAAGTATGAGTAACAGCTCTGACCAACCATGTTATGCCTTGCCGTAAAGGTTTGCTCCTCCATGGGCCCCTCTGCTTGGGGGAGGATGCACCCATCGAGTGAGGACGTTAGGCCATAATGACGAAGGGTGCAGGAAGGACTGCAGGATCATGGATCCATGGATTACAAAACCCAAGACCTCTGCATGACACGCTCTGGTGCATGGCGCAGGGCATGCTTTGCCTCAAAGCCGTCTCCTCCAAAAACGTGCCAAAGCCACCACGAAATCTCCTAGTCATGATGCTCCCTTGGATCAGGAGATATTCTAAGGCCTCCTAGAGGAACAGAGCCTCCATCACCCCCTAAAAACATGGCCAGTAAGGTATTTTCAAATATTTTATATAAGAGAGGGGGAGATATCAGGGGCTAGAAGGAAGTTCTCCTTCAAAGAATAGCCTGACACTTACTTATATCTCCCCTTGGGAGATATCCAGCCTGGGAGACATCTTGCAGCCATCTATCTCCCTGAGACATCCTGTGGTCATCTGTCTTCCTGAAATATCCTGAGGTTATCTCACCTAGTGAAGACATCCAGCAACTGCCAGTAAGAGAGCTTTCCCAACCCAAGCATATAAATACCCCTGTGTGAACAATAAAAGTTTGCAGCTTAATCAGAACTCCTGTCTTGCTGTCATCTCTAGTGTCTCTTGTCCCTTCATTCCTCCCCAAATAGGTTCACCGCCCATGTTGATGTGTCCTGCCGGCCAGGACACCTGACACTAACACATACCATACGATTCTCTGACTACTAATCCTAATATGATGGAGAAAAATAACCCAAACAGAATAGAAATACAAGCAGTTCAGAGGAGACATGGTGTATAGTTGTACTTGCCTTTTGCATAATAAATGGTAGGTGTTATAAATCTAGTCAATTTTTAATTGAAATATTTCTCCATGTGTTTTTAAAGTTTACAAATGTGTGAATTCCTGTCTCCCTTTCTCTGTAGCCTATTTGCACATGTATTTTTATATGAACATATAGAATCCTACATATTTGTTTATTCCTAAGATTATATATTCAACCTCAACCCTGTTGAAAATGTCTAATCCTATCCCTCACTTTATACTTTGCCTGATTTCCTAATGTCTCTGTTGATATCTGCTTTTGTACATATTTTCCCAGTTCATCATAGTTATTGACTCTTCATATGTGCTGACATTTACATTCACTCTCTAACCGAAACCCTATTGCTAAAGAACTTTAGGTCCAAATCCTATACTCACTCTTCTTCCTAAACCTACTGACTATCTTCCTAATCCTACCGACTACCCCTTTTTGACTGGATGTTCTCTTCTACATTCAATCATCCAAGGTACAAGGTCCTATGCCATTGTATATTGAATTATCTGAGACACCATTAGAGAACATAATTCACAGCTAAGTATCCCAGTCAAGGGCCCAATGCCCTTCTGGGCTTCAATTCTTACCTAGATTTCTGTTTTCATATTTATATTTCACCTCTATATTCTTGTAAATATTGCAGGTTCCCAATACCATAATTCATCACACAGAATGATTCCTAACCTAAATTGACGCTGTTATTAACCCTAAACATACAATGTTCCCTCAATCTCATTTTACACAAGAGCAGGGACAGAGTTGTTTGTACAATACAGGAAAGTAGGGGACCTTCTACCTGCTGAGAATCTCAAAGGTCCATACAGAAATGATACTCAGAGAAGTTGTAGGCAGATATGAAGGACCTGAGAGAGCAAAAGTCATCTTCCATGGCAAACAACCTGATCAGGATGAAGGGATGTGTCTGAATCAGCCTCTCTCTTCCTATTGTAGAGAAGATGGACCAAACCAGGCCTGTGTGGAGAGCTGTTCCCGGGTGCCTATGGATGATATACCATTGAAATTTGTGAAAGTGTCACAGGAAGTAGGGGCAGCCTTCATCTCATGGGACCCTTCGAAGCAACTGTTAGTACAAAGGGGTTGCCAAGGAAGTGACCTCATTCACTTCCAAACAATGTGACATACCTCATTTCCTTGGTGAATGAACTCTCTGAACATGGTATCCAAGAAGTCAGGCACTTAGAGAGTCCCAATCCCAGTCCCAGTGGGCTCACTTGTTAGGATTTACCAATGACAAAGTCAGTCTTTTTTGGTACCTACTGATGTGAGGATGGCCAAATGCCAGGAGAGCTCTGAAGAGGGACTTATCCTGAGAAAGCAGGTAGTGGCTCAACAATTTTTCATGACAACTTCACAGAGTTGGCCAAGGAAACCATATCAGAGATAGGACAGGCCATTTCGGGAGAACATAGTATAACCCACCATTCAGAGGATACTCTGGAGAATCACAAACCTACTTGGGGGAAGGAGGTGTCTTTCTGAGTGTGGGTTTGTGGTTTTGTCTCATGTTCTGAGAATAGGTAGGAAAGGCGGTTTGTTGGTTTGGAGTGAACTGTTTCTAGTAAGTCGTTTGACAAGGTCAGTGTTTCTATGTCTGTGTATTCCACAGTGTCCGTGGTTGTAGACGTGAGAAAAGAGAATGCAACAATGCATGTGTCCTGTCTAGTAGAAAGCTTCCCAGCATTCATCCTGCCGAATTTATTTTATTTTATTTTTTAATTAATTTTTATTGCTGGTTGTACAAAACATAACATAGCTCTTGATATATCATATTTCACACTTTGATTCAAGTGGGATATGAACTCCCATTTTTACCCCGTATACAGATTGCAGAATCACATCAGTTGCACATCAATTGATTTACATGTTGCCATACTAGTGTCTGTTGTTTTCTGCTGCCTTTCCTATCCTCAACTATCCCCCCTCCCCCCTCCCCTCCCCTCTTCTCTCTCTACCCCCTCTATTGTAATTCATTTCTCCCCCTTATATTTTTCCCCTTTCCCCTCACTTCCTCTTATATGTAATTTTCTATACCCCTGAGGGTCTCCTTCCATTTCCATGCAATTTCCCTTCTCTCTCTTTGTCTCCCACCTCTCATCCTTGTTTAATATTAATCTTCTTCTCATGCTCTTCGTCTCTACTCTGTTCTTCGTTACTCTCCTAATAACAAAGCAGACATTTGGCATTTTTTTAAGGGATTGGCGAGCTTCACTTAGCATAATCTGCTCTAATGCCATCTATTTCCCTACAAATTCTATGATTTTGTCATTTTTTAATGCAGAGTAATACTCCATTGTGTATAAATGCCATATTTTTTTATCCATTCGTCTATTGAAGGGCATCAAGGTTGGTTCCACAGTCTTGCTATTGTGATTTGTGCAGCTATGAACATGGATGTAGCAGTGTCCCTATAGTGTGCTCTTTTTAGGTCTTTAGGGAATATACCAAGTAGGGGAATAGCTGGTTAAAATGGTGGTTCCTTTCCGAACTTTCCAAGAAATCTTCATAATGTTTTCCAAATTGGCTCCACCAATTTGCAGTCCCACCAGCAATGTACAAGTGAACCCTTTTCCCCATATTCTCTCCAGCACTTGTTGTTGTTTGACTTCCTAATGCCTGCCAATCTTACTGGAGTGAGATGGTATCTTAGGGTTGTTTTGATTTGTATTTCTCTGACTGCTAGAGATGGTGAGGATTTTTTCATGTACTTGTTTATTGATTGTATGACCTCATCTGAGAAATATCTGTTCAGGTCCTTGGTCCATTTGTTGATTGGGTTATTTGTTATCTTATTGTCTAATTTTTTTAGTTCTTTTTATATTCTGGATATTAGGGCTCTGTCTGAAGTGTGAGGAGTGAAGATTTGTTCCCAGGACGTAGGCTCCCTATTTAACTCTCTTATTGTTTCTTTTGCTGAGAAACAACTTTTTAGTTTGAGTAAGTCCCATTTGTTGATTCTAGTTATTAACTCTTGTGCTATGGGTGTCCTATTGAGAAATTTGGAGACCGACCCCACAGTATGTAGATCATATTAAACTTTTTCTTCTATCAGACGCCGTGTCTCTGATTTGATATCAAGCTCCTTGATCCATTTTGAGTTACCCTTTGTGCATAGTGAGAGAAAGGGATTCAGTTTCATTTTGTTACATATGGAATTCCAGTTTTCCCAGCACCATTTGTTGGAGATGCTATCCTTCCTCTATTTCATGCTTTTAGCCCCTTTATCAAATATAAGATAGTTGTAGTTTTGTGGATTGGTTTCTGTGTCCTCTATTCTGTACCATTGGTCCCCCGAATGTTTTGGTACCAGTACCATGCTGTTTTTGTTACTAGTGCTCTATAGTATAGTTTCAGGTCTGGTGTCGCTATACCGCCTGATTCACACTTCCTGCTTAGAGTTGTTTTTGCTAGTCTGGGACTTTTATTTTTCCATATGAATTTCATGATTGCTTTATCTATTTCTACAAGAAATGACCTTGGGATTTTGATTGGCATTGCATTAAACCTATTGAGAACTTTTGGTAATATTGCCATTTTGATGATGTTAGTTCTGCCTATTCATGAACAAGGCATATTTTTCCATCTGCTAAGATCTTCTTCTATTTATCTTTTTAGGGTTCTGTAGTTTTCATTGTATAAGACTTTCACCTCTTTTGTTAGGTTGATTCCCAAGTATTTTTTTTTTTTTTTGAGGATATTCTGAATGGAGTGGTTGTCCTCATTTCCATTTCAGAGGATTTGTCACTGATATATAGGAATGCCTTTGATTTATGCGTGTTGATTTTATATCCTGCCACTTTACTGAATTCATTTATTAGCTCTCATAGTTTCTTTGTAGACCCTTTTGGATCTGCTAGGTATAGAATCATCTCATCTGCAAATAGTGATAATTTAAGTTCTTCCTTTCCTATTTTTATGCCTTCAATTTCTTTCATTTGTCTAATGCTCTGGCCAGTGTTTCGAGAAAAATATTCGACAGAAGTGTTGAGAGAGGGCATCCCTATCTTGTTCCTGATTTTAGAGGGAATGGCTTCAGTTTTTCTCTATTCAGAATGATGCTAGCCTGACGCTTAGCATAGATTGCTTTAACAATTTTGAGGTATGTTCCTGTTATCCGTAGTTTTTCTAGAGTTTTGAACATAAAGGGATGCTGTACTTAGTCAAATGCTTTTTCTGCATCTATCGGGATGATCATATGGTTCACATTTTTAAGTCTATTGATGTGGTGAATAACATTTATTGATTTCCGTGTATTGAACCAGCGTTGTATCACAGGGATGAATCTTACTGGATCTTGTTGCACAATTTTTTAAATATGTTTTTGTATTTGATTCGCCAGAATTTTATTGAGGATTTTTGCATCTAGATTCATTAGAGATATTGGTCTGTAGTTTTGTTTCTTTGAAATGTCTTTGTCTGGTTTAGGAATCAGGGTGATATTGGCCTCATTGAATGAATTTTAAGTTCTCCCTCTTTTTCTATTTTCTGAAATAACTTGAAAAGTATTGGTATTAGTTCCTCTTTAAAGGTTTTGTAAAACTCTGCTGTATACACATCTGGTCCTGGGCTTTTCTTAGTTGGTAGTCTTTTGATGGTTTCTTCTATTTCCTCAATTGATATTGGCCTGTTTAGGTTGTCAATATCCTCCTGACTCAATCTGGGCAGATCATATGACTTAAGAAATTTATCGATGCCTTCACTAACTTCTATTTTATTGGAGTATAAGGATTCAAAATAATTTCTGATAATCTTCTGTATTTCTGAAGTGTCTGTTGTGATATTGCCTTTTTCATCCCGTATGTTAGTAATTTGAGTTCTCTCTTTTCTTCTCTTCGTTAGCATGGCTAAGGGTCTGTTGATTTTATTTATTTTTTCAAGGAACCAACTTATAGTTTTGTCAATTTCTTCAATTGTTTCTTTTGTTTCGATTTCATTAATTTCAGCTCTGATTTTAATTATTTCTTGCCTCCTACTTCTTTTGCTGTTGTTTTGCTCTTCTTTTTCTAGGATTTTGAGATGAACTATTAGATCATTTATTTGTTGGTTTTTTCTTTTTTTAAGGAATGAACTCCAAGCAATAAATTTTCCTCTTAGAACTACTTTCAATGTGTCCCATAGATTCCAATATGTTGTGTCTGTGTTTTCATTTACCTCTAAGAATTTTTTAATTTTCTCCTTGATGTCTTCTATAACCCATTGATCATTCAGTAACCTATTGTTCATTCTCTAAGTGATGCATGATTTTTCCTTACTTCTTTTATCGTTGATTTTCAATTTCATTCCATTATGATCAGATAAGACGCATGGCATTATCTCTACTCCTTTATATTGTGTAAGAGTTGCCCTGTGACATAATATATAATCTATTTTTGAGAAGCATCCATGTGCTTCTGAGAAAAATGTGTAACTGCTTGTTGTTGGGTGGTATATTCTATATATGTCAATTAAGTCTAGGTTATTAATTATGTTATTGAGTTCTATAGTTTCCTTATTCAACTTTTGTTTGGAAGATCTGTCCAGTGGTGAGAGAGGTGTGTTGAAGTCTCACATGATTATCGTATGGTGGTCTATTAGACTCTTGAAGTTGAGTAGAGTTTGTTTGAGGAACATAGCTGCACCATTGTTTGTCGCATATATATTTATGATTGTTATGTCTTGTTGGTGTATGGTTCCCTTGAGCAGTATGTAGTGTCCCTCTTTATCCCTTTTGATTAACTTTATCCTGCCGAATTTATGAATGGAGTGGGGCTTGCCTTATGGATGGGCAATACCTACTACCTTCCAAAGTCCATGTTTTCTTCCTGAATTCTGGCCACTATCCAGAATAGGCTCATGGTTTTGTGTCCAATATATGTACCAACTCCAAGGTCTGTGACATGGCCATGTACTGGATAGCTGAAGGGAATGGCCAGCATCTCAGAAAACTCAGATATCAGTGTTACCAGGAAAGTCTAAGTGGATATACCCTGTATGGGCATTTTGCTTACCTATTGTTCTGTTGCCCTGAATGTCAGGAAGGTCTTTGCCTCAGGACACCTCTTTGTGAAACCTGAAGAAAACAGTTTTCAAATGGAAATGAATGGGCATCACCTGTGGCTCTTTTGTTAATTGCTTTGGAAAGGGATGTGTCTGAATGAGCCTCTTGGACCTGTGTGAGACTGTGGCTTAGATTCTCAGCACCTGATGGATCTAAAGAAAGATCCCATGTTTGCATCCATAACCAAAATGGCAAAAAGTTCAGTCATTGTGAATGAATTCTATTGCCTTCCTCAGTTAGGTTCCTGAAATCCATTAAGTGAGAATAGGGATCTTTTGGGTCAAATGAGTTCTTCAAATCTCTGCAGAGGTGCTTGGCTTTTTCATGAATCCAATTCACATAAAGAATCTCAACCCCACAGTCAGAAGGCCTCAAATTGGAGAAGCAAAACATTATTAATGGCAGGCCTATTTGATCACTCCTGGTTCACAGGAAGTGTATCCAGGCCACCCTGAAGTTAGGCAAATGAGGTGCAAGGAAGCTCATTTTGGATACTGTCTTGGGCTGCACCCCTCATGGAATTCTCCAGCCAGAGGTTATGATGAGTGTCTATATGAAAGAAGATGAGGACCATGTGGGAGTGTTTTGGTTTTAATTGTTCTCCTTTAAGTCGCGTTTGAAAGAGTTGACTGGGTCCACCAGGGCTTGAACTCTGGTGTGATTCCCCTTAGAGACTGAGCTCTGAAACTGACCTCAGAGAAGTATTGCCATGAATTGTGTTCAGATTTTAGGTGGCCAGGCATGAGAGTTGCCCCTGGAACCTGAGATCTAGGCCCAGTGTGGCTTTGCATAAAGCACTGGGAATCTCAGCCAAAATATCACATGTTATTTTTCTTTAAGACTTGGCAGCCATAATTGAGATTCAAAACACACATGGACTTCACATTGTAGACCTCAATGGGCTTGGCTTCATGTGACCTTTTGGCCACTCTTTGGGAAGCCTTGCCTGTGAGAGTGTTCCATATCTTTCTTTCAAATTACCTTCCTCACCATTTAATGGTTCCTGAATGAATTGAAACTCACAGTTCCTCCAACTTCATCCGTGAAAAATTGCTAGATAATTACATTGAAATTTTTGAAACTCCCATGACCATCTGGCACTGGAGTACCTTTGGATGTCCTGTTGTTGATTATGAGTATACCAGACAGTGCCTTGATTGACAGGGTTTTTAAAAAATGGTGCAGAATGGAGATGCCAGTAAGTTGGAGCCTGCTGAGTAGTGGGCCTAGAGCAGTGTTATGAAAGTGTGTGATAAAACATCTGTGGTTGGGGCATGTGGATCTTCCATTGGCTTCCAAATGGCTTGGGACTGACATGGTGCAGCCAGGAGACCCATATATGTAAAGGCATCTGTTTATATGGAGAGGTTTCAGGGCAATGTTCACAATCATGTTGCTATTTTCAAGGGGGCAAGCTACGTGGGATAGAACCCTGGTTGGTGCATTCACCTGCAGACTCTGCCCAACACACTTGACAAAAATCCCTCCAGCACTGTGTCCCATTTGAACTCGTTGTATTTGGTGAAGCAAATACCAAACTCCCAGTGCAGCAGCAAGAAACATCACGAAAACTGGAGGATGACAATATGGCTTCACAGTCCACAAGGGGAGACACTTAGGCCTCAGTAGCCACAGTTTACCTACAAAGAGAGAATTCAGCACTACTGCCTCATTTTCATTGGAAAATAAGTAACCATGTCCTCCAGGTGACATGGATGCAGACCCATCTTTTATGGTCTCACTACTAAGGAAGATAAAGCTCCTGACAACAACATATATTTCAAGTGCCAACCTCAGAGGAGGATTCTTATAAAGTCTTTAGGCCAGCAGAGGTCCAAGTTTGTGGAGTGTTTACCATGTCCCTTACTTTTAGAAACTCCTCTACCACCTCCAGAGATGTGAAATCTGGAGGATTTTCCATTCCAGATAGGTGTTCACAGATTTTCTAACTCTTCTCCTCTAATTGTGTCTTACTTGAGTCGAAGGTAATGTTAAAGCATTGTTCTGGATGAGAGTGGGAACATTTATGTGTAGCATATATTTGCATACACATTGGATTCCATTTCCTATTTTTCATTTGAAATACTGAATCCCTGACACTAACCCATAACCTACCAGACTCTGACTACTTATCCTAATATGATGGAGAAAAATAACCCAAACAGAATAGAAATACAAGCACTTCAGAGGATGCATGGTGTATAGTTGGACTTGTCTTTTGCATGATAAAGGGAAGCTGTTTAAATCTAGTGAATTTTTAATTGAAATAGTTCTCCATGTGTTTTTAAAGTTAACAAATATGTGAATTCCTGTCTCCCTTTCTCTGTAGCCTATTCAGCACATGCATTTCTATATGCATAAATAGAATTCTACCTGGTACCACACGTACATTCTTGTGAGGTGGCTGACTTGGCAGATGCAAATTGTGAGAAGATATCACCCCTACTAAACCATGTTGGAACTGAATATTCAACCTATGGGTGAGCTTCCTAGTTGAACAACATTACACATAAATCCATGTTCAGTAAAATGTATATTTTTGGATCTGTGCATGATATATATTTTATGATGAATTTTGATAGACATATTTATTGCTACTTTTTTTGTCTCTGTGTGTGTGTGTGTGTGTGTGTGTGTGTGTGTGTGTTTTGTTTCTCTTGACTGTTCTATAGAACAACTTAAGAGAGAGAGGTTAAAGATTCATGCAAAGCTCTGATGGACATTTCTAAAATCTTAGTTTTGGTCGATTGCTGCTTCTATTTGGGTCATTTGTTGTGTCCCATGGACAAGGGCAGTGGTTCCTGTGCCCACCCATGCAGCAACTCCTATTCCTAATGGGATGGCTAAAGTGAGGGATATATTTTCCCAGTGGAACCGGGTTGTATGCCCTCCTATTTGATCTTCAAATGAACCTGCATCATGATAGAGCACCCTGGGAAACATCTGCACAATTACACAATTAATCACATCTGTTGACCATTTCTTTAAAACATAAACAATGTTTAATTATATAGAATTATGCTGTTGTAGGGACGGACAAGTCAAGGCACCTAAGATAGCACCAAAGACTGGGAAACCGTCCTATTTGGTTGCAACCGATTTCAGAGGGCATTGCTTCTGTTGGAATCAATTAATCCCCTGAAACTCAAGTTTAGGTAGTTTCAGAATTTTGAACCCAACATGTAAAGGAAAGGGCTCAGAAGTTCACAGTCTGCAGAAGTTCAGAAAAGCAGTTTTTGTTTCTTTTTTTTCCTCTGTTCTGGGCAAGTTAACTTTTCAAGGACACCTTTGAGAAGGAGAGCTTTTTCTTCCATTTCTTATTTTCCCCCAACCAGCTGTTACCCCAGAGCCCAGTTGGTAACTTCTTTATCTTAGAAATGTAGCCAACTCTGTGAAGACCCAGCTGATGGCCAGAGGCCTTGTTCACATATTTTGTGAAAAACAAGTAAGGGGGTGTATAGCTTAGGAGTGCTGATTTTTTTTAGCCAGTGGCCAAGTAGAACAAGGCAACATGAAAAGAGGAATTTTATCTACATTTAACTCTTTTATAGGGACTTTTTTGCTGAAAGTCCTAAAGTCAGCCATGGTAAAGACTTCTCTACAAAGTCAGTTAAGGCTTTTCTGTGGGCCTGGTACAGAGGGGGAAGACAGGGAAGGTGGGGCTGAGAGCAGCTCCGAGGATCTGAGAATGAAGAAGCAGAGATGTAAAAGAATAATGAGAAAGGGGTTTGGGATTTTCCTAGAAACAAAAACTTGAGCAGTAGAACAGGTAGAGCAGAGGGGAAGACGGAAGTGAGTATCCCAAAATGCATGTGAAGGACTTTAAATTCTTAGTAAACTGTATTCAGTGATGACAAAGCAAATTTAAAGGCCATTTTCATTACATCTTTGATAGGGGTGTGAGAGCTCTCCTCAGCTGGTTTCAGCTTTGGGTTAGCTGGTAATAATAAACGTGCGGGCACGGACAGGAGAAGAGAGGAGTGAGCGGGTGGAGGGGTACCTCAGTACCTGCTACAAGCAAGGGGACAATGATCTGAGAACCGGCGGAGTTTTGGATTTTTGATCAAATAATTGGAGGGGAGAAATCAGGTTGCTGAATTGGGAGTGACAGCAGAGAGTCTGGAGCAAAAGCCTGAAGGTGAGGATCTATTGGATAAGCATAGTTCAGGATGTGAGAGAAGGAGGGAAAAGACCTCCACATAGGGGAATCTCCTTTCACCCTTTTGAGCACTTGCAGAAGTTAAAAAGGTCACGCAGTATTTGAGGATCTAGAGACCCCTCTGGGGGCCATCGGTTTTGGTTATCTAATTGGTAATATGGTCAATGCTGTGTCCTGAATTTGATGTGGAGTTTGAGTTTCATCAGGCAGCCCCTGTATGCTCACATCCCCATGACTTACAGAAGAAGTCAGCTTTTTCTCCACACAGCCGTGACTGTTTGTGGCGTTGATAGTCTGACAGACAAACATAGTAATCTAGGCTAGCCAACCTGCATCTGGCTCACGTGTCCCTACATTCATAATGTTTGTTTCCATTATCTATGATACAGAAGGGATTTAATGGAATTTTAGTGGAAACCCCTTCATCAGGGATATCCCAATACGAAAGACCTATAGCCAGCTGACAAATGTCTGGGTGGAGAGATAGCCACTAGGGCCCTAAGAGGGTTGTATTCGAGATAGATTATACTTCTTTTCCAGTAGGATTTATGATCAGCCATGGCTGCGGAACGGGATAATGAGGGTTAGGACTACTTGTGGCCAAGGGGCGAGTCTATAGCCTTATCCACACAGCGAATACGCAATTTGAAAGTGTTACCAGTCTTTTACAGTTTCCAGCCAGAGTCTGGACAGGGCGCAGGCTTGAGATGAGAGGCATGAATTCAGGAAGTGATTCTGTCTACCTTTACCACTGTAGGTATTATAAGTAGCACCTAGTATGGTCGTTTCCAGCTGGGTTCCAGGGATGACACATGATGTTGTCTTATGTAGATGAAGTCTCTTTTTTGATATTGATGTGGAGTCCCCTCGTCACCAGTTTGGAAGGCAGTGGCCAGCTGTTTTCACATTTATCGCTGAGTTCTTCAAGAGCTTTAAGTCTGTCAAGCAAGGGGGTGTGGAAGGGATGGTTGGGTCTTAGAGTTGGGGTTAGGTCCTTTACTGGCGGAGGTGCACCATAGAGAATTCCACAGGGGGTGAGGTTACTCAAAAAAACAGAGGGAGTATTTCTTGCATGAAACATTGCATAGGCAGGAGCATAGTCCAATCTTTTATGCTGGTCTCTAAGCTTAATTTCATTAAGGTCTCTTTAATGGTTGTATTCATTGTTTCTACCTGTCCTGAACTCTGGGGTCTATAAGCAAAATATAACTTCCAATTAATCCCCAGGTTCCTGGCTAACCCCTGACTTACTTGGGCCATGAACGCCAGTGCATTATCAGACCCCATTACCTTAGGCAGGCTGTATCTTGGAAAAATATCTTCCAGGATCTTCTTAACCACGATTTGCACTGTTACTTTTCTTTTTTTTTTTTTTCTATTTGTGGGGAAGGCTTCAATTTATCCTGAAAATGTATCTACAAAGACAAGAAAATATTTATGTCCACACTTTTCTGGCTTAATTTTAGTAAAGTCCACTTCCCAGAATTGTCCATGTCTGGTTCCTTGCAGGTGCTTTCCTACAGGAAGTTTGGAAGGGTAAGCATTAACCAATTGATGGACCAGGCAGGCGTTTTATACCCATTGAGTTATTTCTTTTTTCAGTGAGTCTGTTAGTGGAAAACTCTGTTCTTGATACTTCAGAAATACCTGCAGTTTCTTTGAACCAAGGTGAGTGAGTTGTTGTGCATTTTCTACTGACATAGTTAGAGCCATGACTATAGGAGTTTTTACTGAAAGATTTAGAAATTCCACATGGGGGCCTTTAGGGTTAAAACTTATTTTCGCCCGGAGCTTGGTGAGCAGATCTCTGCCCATCAATGGGGCCAGGCATTCTGGGATTACTAGGAAGGAGTGATGGATTTTTTGTTTCCTCAGGTCCACGGTCCTCTTAGTTGTCCAAGCCCGATATTTACTGCCATTAGCCCCTTGAACTAGAGACCTTTTATTTGATAGAGGGCCCAATGGGGCCTTAAGGGCTTAGTATATTGCCCCTGTATCCAATTCAAAGTTTACTGGGGTCCAATCCACTTTAAAAGTTACCAAGAGCTCGGGGAGGGGATCTGAGCCCTGACTTTCTTAGTCATCCTCCAGAGTCAGAATGGCTGGCTGGCGTGGCTGTCTCTTTCTAGAGCACTCTTTGACCCAATGTCCTTTTTCTTTACAGTAGGCACATTGATCTAAGACCAGGGGGTCCTCTGGAGTGGGCCCAGGTATCCCTTCCTGTCTCCCTGTTTCTTAATTTCTGGACCTTTTGTTTTTGTGACCAGGACCTTAGTCAACTCCTTAGTCTGTCTTATGTTTCTTTTATCCTCCCTTTGCTCCCTTCTCTTTCTCAGTTTCTCTCTTATAGTATACTTTCTAGGCTTCTCTGACTAAATCTCTCAAAGTCATATCTTGTAATCCATCTAAGCATTTTAACTTTCTTTAAATATCCAGGGCATCTTGCCCAATAAAGGCCATTGTGACAGATGCCTTTTGATCCTCTGCCTGAGGATCGAAAGGAGTATATCTCCTATATGCCTCCATAATTCTCTCTAGAAGCATAGAGAAAGATTCATCAGGCCCTTGAATAGTCTCTCTTACCTTGGCCAAATTATTTGGTCACCTAGCGGTCGCTCGAATACCCACTATTAGAACCCAGTGATAAGTGGACAGATGCTTTCTACCTTCAAAGGTGTTGGGGTCCCAGTTGGGTTGGTTCAAGTGAAAGCCGGCTTTGATTATGTTGGGAAGATGTGTCGTTCTCACATCTAGTCCGAGGATATTTTTTTCTAGCTTCCAGGAGGATTCTTTTTTGTTCCTCTGTCATAAAGAGAGTCCCTAGGAGTTGTTGACAGTCATCCCAAGTAGATGGGTGTGAAAACATCAATGACTCAACCAGACCTGTGAGCCGGGTGAAGTCCTCGGAAAAAGGGGGATTGTTATTTTTCCAGTTATATTGGTCTGAATAGGAGAAAGGCCAAGATTGGTAGGCTTGCATTTTCCCCCCATGGCCTTCGTCAATCATTGGCCCATAGGGACATAGGGGGAGATTCACGGGAGTTCCAGGGTTTTCAAACATTCACCACCAGCGAGTTCCCTTAGCTGGGCCAGCTTCCTCCTGGGGAGGAAGGGCTGTGTGTGCTGCGGGGGTTATCTGGGACAGCTTAGCTTCCTCCAATGGTGGAGAGGCTGAGTCAGCTGCATGGGAATCACTTAGAGGGTGTTGGGGGTTGGGGGATGAGGGCAGGAAATAAGGAGGGGGAGGAGAGTCCAGTAGAGTCAAACCTTGTGACTCAGGGAGAACAGAGGGTGGAGGAGGAGGAGGAGCAGAGGGTTTAATAGATCATGGGGGAAGGAGTATGAGCGGGGGCAGGGGCAAGAAAAGGCTTCAACCATGGAGGAGGAGATTTGCAGAGGTCCTGCAAGTTAAGATATACAGCTGTTCATCCAGATGGCTATGTGTGCCTGGCTGAAAGACAATATCTCTGATTTTTAAATTAGTGGGAAGTAGAAAGATCCTTTTAGGGGCCATCCGACTTCAAAGGTGGGCCATTCTGAGGCACAGAGAGTCTGGCAGGTGCGGCATTTTAGTGAAAAAGAAAGATTCTGAGCCCTTAAGTGAACTTTGGTCCAGTGATCAAGATTCAGGGACAGGGGCATTGAAGTGCTGTGTTCCATAATGAAAGATACAAAAACAGTGAATGCAATGGCACATGACACAGACAAGACAAGTCAATAAAGACAAGCAATGGACATTCAAAACTGAGATCAGGACTGAGTAGCCAGCAAAACCCGATGGGCTGGCAATACCGAATCCGAAACAAAATATCCTGAGTCGAGGAGACTGTTGTTCCTCGATTTCCTGAGTCTTTTGGGGCATCACCCAGGGACGTGGCCTGTGGCTCTGTGACACGTGTGTCAGCCACCGTCAGAGAGAGCTCACAATCTTCATCGACAGCCATTTTGCCAAGCCCTAACCTTAAAACTAAAACTAGAAAGAGGCGCCTTACTTACCCAGAGAGGAGCCCGTTAGGGTCTCTTGTCCGCCGCTGCCGGAACTCGGTGGAACCTCCATATGTAAATGTCGGGCGAGCATCGAAGGAAGAGACCACCAAGAGACTGTCTCATGCAACAGCAAAGGGTTTATTGGGGGTCCAGAATGCTGGGGCTCGGAGCTGAATTGAATAGATCAGAGAGCCCTGAGGACAGTTTAAGCAGAGCTTATATACTTTCCTTGGAGAGGGCAGGGAGGGAAGTTTACTGATGGGTAAGCGCGAGTGGGCAGTTTGCATGCAACCGGGTGAGGGAGTACATTCTACACTTTGGCAGTTGGGGACAGCACATTCTGGGAACAAGATTAGCAAACAGTTCTCAAGATTTCAACAGTGTTTTGTTAAGCATACAGAAAAACAGGAAGTGACAAGTACCTATTTTATTAACCTTTTACTACCGACTTTCCTTTTTGATGGGATGTTCACTTCTACATTCAATTATCCAAGGTACAAGGTTCTATGCCATTGTAAATCGATTTATTCAAACCTAAGTATCCCAATCAAGGTCCAAATGCCCTTCTGGTCTTCAAATGTTACTTAGATTTCTGTTTTTATACATATATTTCACCAATATATTCTCATACATATCGCAGGTTCTCAATACCATAATTCATTCAGCAGAATGATTCCTAACCAAAATCAAACACGTTATTAACCCTAACCATACATTGTTACCTCAATCTAACTTTACAGAAGAGCAGGGACAGAGTTGGTCTTACAATACAGGAATGTAGGGGATCTTCCCCCTGCTGAGAACCTCAAAGGTCCATGCAGAAATAATCCGTGGAGAAGATGTAGGCACCTCTGAAGGACATGAGAGAGCAAAAGTCAGATTCCATGGAAAACCACTGGTCATGGTGAAGGGTTGTGTCTGCATCAGCCTCTCTATTCTTAATGTAGAGAAGATGGGCCAAATGAGACCTGTGTGGAGAGCTGTTCCCGGGTGCCTATGGTTGATATACCATTCTAACTTGTGAAACTGTCACATGAAGCAGGGGCAGCCTCCATCTCATTGGAACCTTGGAAGCAACTCTTAAGACAAAGTGGTTGCAAAGGCAGTGAACTCATTCAGTTCCTGAAGGAAGTGACCTCACGTCACTTCCTTGGTGATGGAACTCTCTGAACTTGGGATCCAGGAAGCCAGTCAAACAGTGGCAGTGCCAGTCTCAGTCCCAGTCCCAGTGGTCTCACTTTTTGGATTTCCCTAAGACAGAGTCAGTCTTTCTTGGTACCTACTGATTTTAGGATGGTCAAATTGCAGGAAAGCTCTGAATTTGGTCCTTTCCTGAGAAAGAAGGTAGTGGCTCACCGCTGGCTCCTGACAACTTCAGTGAGTTGGCCAAGGACGCAAGATCTGAGACAGGACAGGCATTTTGTGGTAACCTAGAATGTCCCACAGTCAGAGGACACTCCAGATAGTCACAGACCTACTTGGGGAAAGGAGGTGCCTTTGTGGGTGTGGGTGTGGGTTTGTGCTTTTGTCTCATGTTCTGAGAATAGGTAGAAAATGAGGTTTGTTTGGTTTGGAGTAAACTGTTTCTAGTAAGTCATTTGACAATGCAAGTGTTTCTCTGTCTGTGTATCCCATTGTGTCCATCATTGTAGATATTAGAAAAGAGAACGCATTGGAACTGAAAATTCAACCTATGGGTGAGCTTCCTAGCTGAACAACATTACACATAAATCCATGTTCAGTAAAATGAATATTTTTGATCTGTGAATGATAATACTTAATGGTGAATTTCAATTGGAATATAGTGCTACTTTTTAATATCTGTGGGTGTTTGTGTATATATATATATATATATATATATATATATATATATATATATATACTCTCCAGATTTTTCAAAATATGTAATATATGTGTCTTATTATACATTTCCTAAATTCATTCATATTCATGTATGTGGATTTATAATCTTCTTTTCACAAGATTATTCTCAGAAATATTCATCCACCTGGAATACATATTTGTTTCCTACTACTGAAAACTAACTTCAGTGAATGGTGTATACAAATCCTAATATTTCTACAGTAACTGACCCAGTTTAACATCAATGCAAGCAGACTCCTATGGAACATGATGTGTATTTTGAAGTTCATTTTTTTCAACACTGGTACATTACTATTTTTTTAGTTTATGCACATAATTGAATATATATTTCATCCACAAGTTCACAAAGTTTTAGGCATTTGTTTCACTTTCAATCACTTTCTACTTCAGAACACATATATTCCTCCATGTTTCTTTACTGGTCTTTTCATGAGACTTCTTTCCAAACACATTTTTTTTTATTTCCATAATTACTTTTAAAGAAAATCTCACACACCCTACATGATGAACCATAACCCTAATGTTACCATTAGATGTATAACTGGTTGGAATGAATGATTGTATATCAATATATGATTTCTTATATATTTTCAGATATCAATTCAATCCATTATTTAAAGTGGAACCAGTTATATTATTTATACACAGTATTGTCTATTCATGCATTATCTCTATATCAATAGACACAGGGTACACCTCTTTATACCCCAAATACTAATTTATATGTCTTCAAAATATTCCTCCCAGAAATACTCATGTCATCTGACCTGCATATACATTTTATCACAGTAATATTCTGGACACAGAAAGCAAAGTCACACTTTTGATTGTACCAATGTAAAGGTCGGGTGAGCGTTGGAGGAAGAGACCACCAAAAGACTGTCTCATGCAAGAGCAAAGTGTTTATTGGAGGTCCAGCATGCTGCAGCTCAGAGCTCACTTGAATTTAGCAGAGAGCCCTGAGAACAGCTTAAGCAGAGCTTATATACTTTCCTTGTGAGGGCAGGGAGGGAAGTTAATTGATGGGTCAGTGCAAGTGGGTGGTTTGCGTGCAAATGTGTGAGGTAGTACATTCTGCTGTTTTGCAGTCGAGGACATGACATTCTGGGAACAAGATTAGCAAACAGTTCTCAAGATTTCAACAGTGTTTGGTTAAGCATACAGAAAAACATGAAGTGACAAGTACCTATTTTATCAACCTTTCATTCCCCACTTCTTGTTCTGGTTACTTTTAATCATAAAAGTGATCATTGTTGGGTGTCACATTTTATGTCTGCTAGTGGGGTATATTGTTGTCTGATTACCATAAGTTTAACTTGTCCAATTTGAACTTGGAGAATGGAAACTACACGGTTGAGCAAACAGGGCCCTACAGTTAGCAATAAAATGAGGATTATTAATGGACCGGTCAAGGCTGATAAAAGTGTAGTTAACCACGGAGTCTGTGTGAACCAAGACTCAAACCACCCTTTTTGGGCCTCTGTCTCTTGTTGACGCACTTTAAGGCATTTTCTTAATTTACTCATAGATTCTTTTACAACTCCAGTATTGTCGGCATAAAAACAACATTCTTCTCTCAATGCAGCACAAGGGCCCCTTCTCTCATGAAGAGGAGGTCCCACTGTCGCCTGTTCTGCAAAACTACTTCACAGAGTGAGGTTAAAGATTCCTGTAAAGCTGTGGTGGAGGTTTCGTATATCTTTAAGTTTTGGTCTATTGCTGCTTCTCATTGAGTCATTTGTTGTGTTCTATGGACCAGAGCAGTGGTTCCTGTACACACCCCTGCAGCAACTCCTATTTTAAATAGGATGGCTATAGTGAGGGATAGAGGTTCCTGGGGGAACCGGATTTTATGCCCCCCTATTTGATTTTTAAATGAGCCTGCATGATGCTAGAGCACTCTGGGAAACATCTGCACCATTACATAATTAACCACATCTGTTGACCATTTTATGAACACATAAACAATGTTTAAGAATATAGAATTATACTGTTGTAGGGACAGAAAAGGCAAGGCACCTAAGATAGCACGGAAGCTAGGGAAACATTCCGATTTGGTTGCAAACGGAATTAGAGGGCATTGCTTCTGTTGTAATCAATTAATCCCCTGCACCCCAAGTTTACGTAGTTTCAGAATATTATACCCAACAGGTAAAAAAATGGGCTCAGAAGTTTACAGTCTGCAGAAGTTCACAAAAAGCAGTTTTTGTTTCTGTTTTATTTTCTCTGTTCTGGGCAAGTTAACTTTTTAAGGACACCTGGGAGGTGGAGAGCTTTTGTCTTCTCTTTTTTTTCTCCCTGCCAGCTGTTACCATGGAGCCCAGTTTGGTAACTTCTTTATTTTAGAAATGTAGACATCTCGGTGGAGCTCCACCACAAGGCCAGGTGCCTTGTTCACATATTTTGTGAAAAAATAGTAAGGGGGTGTCTAGCTTTGGAGTGTTGATTTTTCTAGCCAGTGGCAAGTAGAACATGGCAACAAGAAAAGAGGAAGTTTATCTACATTGAACTCTTTCATAGGGACTCTTTTGCTGAAAGTCCTAAAGTCAGCCATGGTGAAGACTTCTGGAGAAGGTCAGTTAAGACTTTTCTGTGGTCCTGGTACAGAGGGGGAAGACGTGGAAGGTGGGGGGTGAGAGCAGCTCCGTGGATCTGAAAATGAGGAAGGAGATATGTAAAAGAATAAAGGGAAAGGGGTTTGGATTTTCCTAGAAACAGAAACTCGAGCAGTAGAACAGGTAGAGCAGAGGGGATGATGGGACTGAGTATCTCAAAAAGCCTGTGAGGGACTTTAAATTCTTAGTGACCTGTTTTCAGTGTTGACAAAGCAACTTTAAAGGCCATTTTTATTACATCTTTGATAGGGGTATGAGGGCTCTCCTCAGCCTGTTTGAGCTTTGGGTTAGCTGGTAAGAGGACCTGTTGGGACCTGGTGCGGACACTGACAGGAGAA
This sequence comes from Callospermophilus lateralis, assembly GCF_048772815.1. Taxonomy (NCBI): domain Eukaryota; kingdom Metazoa; phylum Chordata; class Mammalia; order Rodentia; family Sciuridae; genus Callospermophilus; species Callospermophilus lateralis. Next base: position 1,256,569 of record NC_135319.1, on the reverse strand, counting down.
GAGAGGAGTTCCTCAGTACATGGTACAAGCAAGGGGGCAATGGTCTGAGAATTGGAAGAGATTTGGGTATTTGGTCTAGTTATTGGAGGGGAGAAGTCAGGTTGCTGAGGTGGGATTGACAGCAGAGCATCTGGAGCAGATGGCAGAGGGTGAGGATGTATTGGAAAGCATAGTTCAGGATTTGAGCGAAGGAGGGAAAAAGCCTCCACATTGGGGAATTTTCTTTCACCCTTTTGAGCACTTGCCGAAGTTAGAAAGGCCACGCAGAATTTGAGGATCTAGATACCCCTCTGGGGGCCATCAGTTTTGGATGTTTAATTGGTAATATGGCCAATGCTGTGTACTGAATTTGATGAGGAGTTTGGGTTCCACTAGGTAGCCCCTATATGCTCACATCTCCATGACCTACAGAAGAAGTCGGCTTTTCCCTCACACAGCCGTGGCTGTTTGTGGCTTTGATAAATTCCGGGTAAACATAATAATCTAGGCTAGCCAACCTGCATCTCGCGTGTCCCTTCAACCATAATAGCAAAACTCACACACTCTTCCTGATAAACCATAACCCTAATATTACCATTAGATGTATAATTCGTTGGAATGAATGTATGTATATCAATATAAGATTTCCTGTATATTTTCAGATATCAATTCAATCCATTATTTAAAGTTGGAATCAGTTATATTATTTATTCACATTATGGTCTATTCATGCATTATCTCTATATTCATAGACACAGGGTAAACCTATTTGTACCCCCAACACTAATTTATACGTCCTCAAAATATTGCTCCCAGAAATGGTGGAAGAAATACTCATGTAACCTTATCTACATATATATTTTATCAGTGATATTCTGGACACAAAAATCAAAGGTCACACTTATGCTTCTACCAGAACCTAAACGGAAAGTGAGCATGCATTACTAAAAATATCCACGTTCAGGTTGCCTAATGCTCTCAAATGTCAATCCTATTGGTGACTATATATTTGTTTCTTCCTAAGATTATATATTCAATCAAGCCTGTTGAAAATGTCTAATCCAATCACTCACTTTATACTTTGCCTGATTTCCTAATGTCCCTACTGATATCTGCTTTCCTACATATTTTTATCAGTTCATCATTGTGACTGACTCTTCACATGTGCTGATATTTACACTCATTCTCTACCCAAAACCCTATTGCTAAAGAAATTTTGGTCCAAATCTTATACTCACTCTTCTTCCAAAATCTACCAACTACCTTCCTAATCCTACTGACAATCCCTCTTTGACTGGATGTTCTCTGCTACATTCAATCATCCAAGGTAATTGGTCCTATGCAATTTTATGTCAATTTATCTGAGACATCTGTGCAGAACGTAATTCAAAGCTAAGTATCCCCATCAAGGGCCCAGTGGCCTTCTGTGCTTCAAATCTTAACCAGATTTCTGTTTTCATACTTATATTTCACCTTTATATTCTTATAAATATCGCAGGTTCCCTATACCATTATTCATCCAGCAGAATGATTCCTAACCCAAATCCAACATGTTATTAATCCTAACCATACACTGTTTCCTCAATCTAACATTACAGAAGAGCAGGGACAGAGTTGTTCTTACAATACAGGAATGTAGGGGATCCTCAAAGGTCCATGCAGAAATGATCCCTGGAGAAGATGTATGCAGCTATAAAAAACCTGAGAGAGCACAAGTCATCATCCTAGGCAAACAACTTGATCTGGATGGTCTGAATGAGCCACTCTATCTCAATGTGGAGAAGGTGGACCAATCCAGGCCTGTGTGGAGAGGTGTTCAAGGATGCCTATGGTTGATACACCATTCTAACTTGTGAAAGTGTCACAGGAAATAGGGGCAGCCTCCATCACATGGGACTCTTGGAAGCAACTGTTAGGACATATGGTTACCAAAGCAGTGACCTCATTCAGTTCCTGAAGGAAGTGACCTCACCTCACTTCCTTGTTGATGCAACTCTCTGAACTTGGGATCCAGGAAGCCAGGCATCCAGAGCCACTCCCAGTCCCAGTTTCAGTGTGCTCACTTGATTGGAATTACCAAGGACAGGGTCAGTCATTCTTGGTACCTAAAGATGGGTCAGAGGTGGTCTTAAAATACAGGAATGTAGGGGATCTTACACCTGCTAAGAAGCTCAAAATTCCATGCAGAAATGATCCCTGGAGAAGATGTAGGCAGCTATGAAGGACCTGAGAGAGCAAAAGTCATCTTCCATGGAAAGCAACCTGGTCAGGATGAAGGGTTGTGTCTAAATCAGTCTCTCTCTTCTTTTTTTAATTTATTTTTATTTTATTTTTTTCATCTTTCATACATTTGATTCAAGTGAGTTATGCATTTCCATTTTTATCCCAAATACAAATTACAGAATCACATCAGTTACACATTCACAATGTTTACATGATGCCATATTAGTGACTGTTGTATTCTGCTGTTTTTCCTATCCCCTACAATCCCCCACTCCCCTCCCCTCCCATCTTCCCTCTCTACCTCATCTGTTGTTGTTCCATTCTCTCCCTTCCTCCCCCCCTTTCCCCTCACAACCTCAGATATGTGATTTCGTATAACGATGAGTTTTTCCTTCCGTTTCAATGCAATTTCCCTTCTCTCTCCCTTTTTCTCCCATCACTCATCTCAGTTTAATGTTAATCTTTTCCTCATGCTCTTTCCCCCTGTTCAGTTCTTAGTTGCTCTTCTTAAATCAAAGAAGACATTTGGCATTTGTTTTTTAAGGATTGGCTAGCTTCACTTAGCATAATCTGCTCTAATGCCAACCATTTCCCTGCAAATTCCATGATTTTGTCATTTTTTAGTGCTGCATAATACTCCATTGTGTATAGATGCCACATTTTTTTTTATCCTTTCATCTATTGAAGGGCATCTAGGTTGGTTCCACAGTCTAGATATTGTGAATTGTGCTGCTATGATCATTGATGTGGCAGTATCCCTATAGTATGCTCTTTTAAGGTCCTCAGGGAATAGTCCGAGGAGGGCGATAGCTGGGTCAAATGGTGGTTCCATTCCCAGCTATCCCAGGAATCTCCATACTGCTTTCCATATTGGCCGCACCAATTTGCAGACCCACCAGCAATGTACAAGTGTACCATTTTCCCCACATACTTGCCAGCACTTATTGTTGTTTGACTTCCTAATGGCTGCCAATCTTACTGGAGTGAGATGGTATCTTAAGATCGTTTTCATTTGCATTTCTCTGACTGCTAGAGATGGTGAGCATTTTTTCATGTACTTATTAATTGATTGTATGTACTCTTATGAGAAGTGTCTGTTTAGGTCCTTGGCCCATTTGTTGATTGGATTATTTGTTATCTTATTGTTTAATTTTTTGAGTTCTTTGTATATTCTGGAAATTAGGGCTCTATCTGAAGTGTGAGGAGTAAAGATTTGTTCCCAAGATGTAGGCTCCCTATTTACTTCTCTTATTGTTTCACTTGATGAGAAAAAACTTTTTAGTTTAAGTAAGTCCCAATTTTTTATTCTTGTTATTAACTCTTGGGCTATGGGCGTCCTACTAAGGAATTTGGAGCCTGACTCCACAATATGTAGATCAGAGTCAACTTTTTCTTCTATCAGGTGCAGGGTCTCTGATTTGATATCAAGCTCCTTGATCCATTTTGAGTTAACTTTTGTGCATGGCGAGAGAAAGGGATTCTGTTTCATTTTGTTGCATATGGATTTCCAATTTTCCCAGCACCATTTGTTGAAGATGCTATCCTTCCTTCATTGCATGTCTTTAGCCCCTATCACATATAAGAAAGTTGTAATTTTGTGGATTGGTTTCTGTGTCCTCTATTCTGTACCATTGATCCACCTGCCTGTTTTGGTACAAGTACCACGCTGTTTTTGTTACTATTGCTTTGTAGTACAGTTTGAACTCTGGTATCGCTATACCTCCAGATTCACACTTCCTGCTTAAAATTGCTTTTGCTATTTTGGGTCTTTTGTTATTCCATATGAATTTCATGATTGCTTTATCTATTTCTACAAGAAATGTCATTGGGATTTTGATTGGCATCGCATTAAACCTGTAGAGCACTTTGGGTAATATTGCCATTTTGATAATGTTAGTTCTGCCTATCCATGAACAGGGTACATTTTTCCATCTTCTAAGATCTTCTATATCTCTCTTTATGGTTCTGTAGTTTTCATTGTATAAATCTTTCACCTCTTTTGTTAGGTTGATTCCCAAGTATTTTATTTTTTTTGAGGATATTGTGAATGGAATGATTTTCCTCATTTCCATTTCCATTTGTTGCTGATATACAGGAATGCCTTTGATTTATGCGTGTTGATTTTATATCCTGCCACTTTGCTGAGTTCATTTATTAACTCTAGCAGTTTCTTTGTAGACCCTTTTGGGTCTGTTAAGTATATTATCATGTCATCCGCAAACAGCGATAATTTAAATTCTTCTTTTCCTATTTTTATGCTTTAATTTCTTTTGTCTGTCTAATTGCTCTGGCTAGTATTTCAAGAACTAAATTGAATAGAAGTGGTGAGAGAGGGTACACCTGTCTAGTTCAAGATTTTAGAGGAAACGCCTTCAGTTTTTCTCCATTTACAATGATGTTAGCCTGTGGCTTAGCATATATAGCTTTTACAATGTTGAGGTAAGTTTCTGTTATCCCTAGTTTTTCTAGTGTTTTGAACATAAAGGGATGTGTACTTTTTCAAATTCTTTTTCTGCATCTATCGAGATGATCATATGGTTCTTATCTTTAAGTCTATTGATGTGGTGAATAACATTTATTGATTTTTGTATATTGAACCAGCCTTGCATCCCAGGGATGAATCTTTTTGATCATGGTGCACAATTTTTTTGATAAGCTTTTGCATTCGATTTGCCAGGATTTTATTGAGAATTTTTGCATCTAAGTTAATTAGAGATATTGGTTTGTAGTTTTGTTTCTTTGAAGTATCTTTGTCTGGTTTTGGGATCAGAGTTATGTTGGCCTCATAGAATAAATTTGGAAGAGCTACTTCTTTTTCTATTTCTTGAAATAGCTTGAAAAGTATTGGTATTAATTCTTCTTTGAAGGTTTTGTAAAACTCTGCTGTATACCCATCCACTCGCTTCTGACAACTTCACAGAGTTGGCCAAAGAGACCAGATCTGAGATATGACAGGCCATTTCTGGTGAACATAGTATGGCCCACCAGTCAGAGGACACTCCGGTGAGTCACAGACCTACTTGGGGGAAGGAGGTGCCTTTGTGAGTGTGGGTGTGGGCTTGTGGTTTTGTCTCATGTTCTGAGAATAGGTAGGAAAACAGTTTATTTGGTTTGGAGTGAACTGTTTTAGTAAGTCATTTGACAAGGCAAGTGTTTCTATGTCTGTGTATCCCACTGTGTCCGTGGTTGTAGATATTACAAAAGGGAATGCATCAGTGGATGTGTCCTGTCTAGTAGAAAGCTTCCCAGCATTCATCCTGCCCAATTTATGAATGGACTGCAGCTTGCCTTGTCGATGGGAAACACCTGCTATCTTCCAAAGTTTCTGTTTTCTTCCTAAGTTCCTGAATTCTGGCCACTCTCCAGAATAGGCTTAAGGTTTGTGTCCAAGATATGTACAACTTCCAAGGTCAGTGACATGGCCATGTACTGGATAGCTGAAGCGAATGACAACCATGTCAGAAAAGTCAGAAAAGTCAGATATCAGTGTGACCATGAAAGTCTCAGTGGAGAAACCCTGGTTTGGGCCATTTGATTACCTATTTTACTGCTGCCCTGAAAGTTTTTGTTTCTCTGTGAGAGAAACAAAAACTATGAGTACTGAATAAATGTTGCAGCAGTTGAAACATGTCGCTGTATAGAAGTTCCCTCACCAGGCTTTAGTATCCCCAGTCATCAGGACAGTCAACTTAACCTTTTAATTTTAGTGTTACAGTTGTCCCTTCCCATAAGATACAGTGTAATAATTTAATGTCATCTGATCTTGCAAAATTCTTTTACTAGTATGACCTCTGTGTCTAATAGAGAAACCTTTATTTCTGTTACTCAGGGCTGGAAAATCGTACTAGCAAACACCAAGACTACCTGTGTAGGTTAGGAATATCGGTAGGTCTTAAACTAACAATTTCTGCCTCTGGCAGCACCTCTTGATAGTCTCTTTTTATTATTATCAGGCATTCCTGTCTGAGAATCTTTCTTTCTAGTCTCCAGTCTTACTTATTTCGGGAGGCTAACATGAAGTGTATACCTTAAAATATTATTATTATTATTATTATTATTATTAATTAAAATGCCCAGAAATGCCTGTATTTTGGTTTTAACTGTCTTTGCTAAGTGTTTAAGATGAAGCAGTCAAACTGACTTTTGTTTCTATCTATTGTTAACAGTCAGCTGAGCTTTTATGGGAGTCAGTCCTGAGGAAACTTGAGAGCAGCTTCTCAGTTCTGATAGTGCCATTTTTGCTTAGGGGGTCCAGGTCTTGCTTGACAATGTGGCTTCCCTCAGAAGCATCAGTGATGTCTCCCTTCTCAGATGACTTTCATCTTCTTAACAAATGCACTGATTGTCTTTCTGTTCTCCAGTGGTCTGATTAATCTCCCTGATCGGAAGATTATGTGGCCCAGAGTTGCTAAGCTCTTTAGAGAAGTCCCTGTTCCCTGGATTCAGACTGACTCAAAGGGCAAGAGCCAAATATTGGTTTTCTTGGCCCTTTTCATTTAACTTTAATTTTAAATCCTAATCTTAAACATCCAGCAAATAAATTTTAACAGCTTTATATTACAAGTACTGCGCTTTAATCTCTATAACTTTATAATTATTTATTTTTTTATTAATTGAGATCTGTATTATTCTGACTGTCTTGTAGGTGATGACTTATTATCTTAAATGAACCTATGTTGTATTCTTAAAGCAACACTTCTGTAAAACACTAACAGGGAATCTTTAGATCACTTATAAGAAAATTACAAAATAAAAAAAATGTAACAAGAGTAAAAATACTTAGTTCGTGTAATTGCTACCCTGAATTTTTTAACTGAGTTATACATTTTATCCCCTGTTTGAGATCCTGGTAATCTTGACAGGAAAAAAAAAAGAAACTTTTGAACATAACTTTAAATAAAATAAAATCTGACCTACTGCTTTCGTAGTCATTCTCACATGTAGTGAGATGGGACACAGAGCCTTATCTCAGGGAATGCAGGTCTCTTTATGAATATTAAGTGTTTTAATTCTAAAGCTGATCTTTGTTTTTTAAATATTATTTTACAAAGTTTACATAAATTGTTTGAGGTCATATGAACAGTAGCTAACATCATATGATATCACATTTAAAACATGAATTAAAGAAAGGCTGAAAATTTTTAACCTTTACATAGATTATGCTCTCAATAACTGAAAAATACATTTAAATTGTTCCCCAGTGTAAAAAGTAACATAAAACTTTACATATTTTATTGATAACAGGTAAATAAATCCCTGATATACTTTTTTTACCATATAACTTCAGAACACCAGCTTGATATAATGCTCTCTTCGAATTTCTACCTTACAAACTTGTATACCTGGAAGATATGAGCACATTGATAGCATCACAATTACATTGATGTTTCTGCATTAACGAAGTTTAGCTTTTAAAGAAATGGCAGTACAGCGCTCTAAAATAACAGTTCTTATTTAATCAGTTGTTTATTTTTATGGTTGCTTGCTCTAGAAAAAATAAAACTTAATAAACACAATGTTATGGGTAAACTTATGTTTTCAGAAATTGTTGTCTCTTTAACACATGACTGATTTTTACAATCTTATACACACTTTAGTACAAACTTATACAGACCTTAGTAAATCAATCAGATATCAAACAAAATTACTCATGAATGAGTAATCCCATATGAAATTTACTTTACTTATTTATCAAAATATTAAACAAATGTATAGAACAATGTAAACCATTTTTTTGTTGAAGGAAAAGTCCTAGAACAAAGGCATAATAGAACTTTTGAAGACATTAATATTTTATTAGATTTTTGAACACCTAGAAAGACTTGTAAGCTTAAATTTAAAGACATTTATATTCATCTGTTAATACAATATAAATTAAAACATTTAAATCACGTGAATTAATGAACGTTGGATCCACTTTTTAAAATTTGTTTTTATGAGCGCATTTTTTACGAGCGCTTCTTATATATGTTAATTTGTGTATCATATATATGATATAAGTACATATGTATATATATATATACACATACAACACATAAAAAAGTGTTCACACATAATAATAGTAAAGGCATTGTAGCTTTTCACAGGTGAAATCTCCATTGCAATGTTTCAAAAACTCCACAGTTGGTCAAAGAGAGAACTGCTCAGAAAAACACTAACCTAGGTCTGTAGTATTAAAATCATGAGGTCAGAAAAAATAAAGAATAAAAAAAAATATGAGTCCTAGAAAAAATTATTGGCCAGTAATAAGTAGATACCATACAATTTACATTTTTTTCCTCCTTAGGCTTCAAATCAGTCTCCTAATGAGCTTGCAGGCTTCTTTCATTTGCATTTCAACATAAGTCCTGGCTGAGGTGTGGAAGAAGATTGAAAAAACTGCTATTCTGAGCTGACACCTCAGGCATAAGGCATTTTAACCATAACTTTCAGGTTAGGATGTTGAAAATTATGATACAATTTTAAGATACAATTAACAAAATTTTACATCTTTACATCTTATTTTGTCAACAGATATCATACTATGATTTACTATCCTTTTCCAAATTAATGTACTGGTACACACAGTGACATTTTCCCAGGCAACCAAATTCAAAATTGGTGAAAAAAAAGACTGAATTATTGGGAAGTTACTTGCCATCTTGGAAGTATAGTTCTTTAGTTTTCCATCCTAAGTATTTAAGTTCTCTGGCATGAAATATCTGAAATCATAAAGTAAATAATTACCTAAACCCGACTTTTAACTGCAAGATTGTTCAAGGATTCAAAAAACCATTCAGATACCAGATTGTTACAATAAAACATCGTCCTTTAGACACACATCCAGCTAAGATCATTCCCAAGAAAGAATTTATAATATCAAAACATTATTGCATACGTCTTAAAGGGCCAGAAACAAAGACACAAGACAGACAGAAAGGAGATCCAGACTATGTTTGACAGACAGAAGCCTTTAAAACAGAGCAGATAAGAGAACAATCTCCTACACCAGTGGCACCATAGATGTCCCCACAAGGGAACCAGATGTTTTCACAGAGGGGCAACCTGAAATGTAAAATCAAGGGTCTCCATGGAGACTTTACTGCATTTAGTGTCCCCTTTTTATTTTTCTGTTTTTTAAGAAGAGAGAGGTGGCATAATCTTTACAGTGCAGGGAAAGAAGGAGAAAATTCCCTGAAGCAACAGGTCTTCGGCAGCTGCTGGGAGTCCCTCAGTCCCTCCTTTTACTTACAGGATTAACTCCTCTGGTTAGGTTCCACCCCATGCACACTCCATCTCATAACATTTCAGGAGTCAGCTCTAAAAAACTTCTGGGGCGGTGGGGGTATCAAAATTTGTAACTTAAAGTTTAATTCCTGACCTTGAAGCCAATTAATGCCAATATAATAATGAGGACAGGGTTTTGCGAAAAAGAAAAAGGGAGGTTTATTGCTCTGCTAACAAATGAGAAACACAGGGGACTTTGCCCAAAGGTTGTGAGTCACTTGATATGGAGGGACAAGGGGTTTTAAAGTAGTTTCACCTGTTAAACTGGTAGATATTCAGTTCTTAGGTCCCCAGCAGGCATTGCCCTCTGCAATGGGTGTGCTCCAGGCAGCCAGCTAGGGGATTCTCTCATCCTGCTTAACAAAGGGGGGTAAAGTTAATCGCACTTCCTTAAAACAGAGTCCAAAGGGGTGTCAGGCTTACTTACTTTATTACCCATTTTGACATCCAATATCCTTAAGTTTTTACCACAGAAATCACACAACAAAATGCACAAAAACAAACAAACAAAAAACATATAGAACACAGAACAAAGCACACATAAAAATGAAACCAGGCGCTGAAACAGAAAAACAGATGAACAATCCAACATCTTGCTAAAAGTCCGGGGTAGGAGTGCGTGCGTGACCATCGGCACCTCTCTACCCTTCCAGCGCAATTCCCTACAGAACAGAACAGAGGACAGAAGGATTCTCATTACTGTCCTGGAGATTAGTATAAGTGAGCCTCCCCAAGCCACCTCTCTGTCATCAGAAGAGATCTCCCTTAACCAGATATCAGATGTTATATACGCACCACTTACCTATGGAGGCCTCCTCCACCAGGCGATTTCTAATAGTTTTAGTGTGGTGGTTCACTGCAGTGCTCCCTGGACCAAAGGCTCAATTCAAGGCCTTGGAACGTCTCAAGTTGTGCACTTCCTAGAGTGTCTCTCCAGCCTGGAGCCCTGGAGGAAAGGCCAGTTTCAGCATTTCCAGCAATCTGGTCTTGTGATCTGGTAGGGCAGGGTCATCTCGCTGGGGAACTCCAAAATTTTAGACCAGGATGAAAGAAAAGACCACTGACTCCAATTAAAATCAAATTAAGGCAAGCTTATTATTTCAACTGGCCAGGCTGCCTCTCCCTCCCAAAACTGCGGGAACAAGACAGCAATCCCATCTTTCCTACAGCCCAGCTATGTAGCCCAGAAAGATACACAAAAGGGGGGTTAGAGATAACAGAACTTTGACAAGCATCACACTAATGGTAGTTTACATTTTTTTTGCTGGCCCCAACATCATAAATTATGAGGACCATTAGAGCCTCAGAGACTCGTTGTCTGGCCAGGGAAAGAAAATGTTAATGAGGTGTCACTAAAGTTTCAGATAGTGCTGCTATCTGGTCAGAGAGCCAGGCATGGGTGAATTCAAGGCACTGGTAAAAATTCTAAGCAGGTTCAGAATTTGCAGTAAGTTATAGTAAAACCAAAATTATCATTTCATGGCTTTGTGGCAAGATGGCTCCCAATTTTAATAAAAGATCAGGTTGGATCTATCAACCCAGTCCCTTACTTTTGGAAACTCCCCAACCAACTCCAAGGTTGTGAACTAATGAGGATTTTGCATTCCTGATATGTATTCACAGATTTTCTAATTCTTCTCCTCTAATTGTGTCTTACTTGGGGCCAAAGTAGTGTGAAGACATTGTTCTGGATGAGAGTAGGAAGAATTTTGTGTAGCACATATTTGCATACACATTGGATTCATTATCTAATTTTCCATTTGAAATACTGAATCCCTGACACTAACCAAAAGCCGACTAGACTATGACTACTGAACCATTATGAAGGAGAAAAATAACCCAAACAGAATAGAAATACAAGCAGTTCAGAGGAGGCATGGTGTATAGTTGGACTTGTCTTTTGCATGATAAAGGGTTGGAGTTATAAATCTAGTAAATTTTCTATTGAAATAGTTCTCCATGTGTTTTTAAAGTTAACAAATATGTGAATTAATATCTCCCTTTCTCTGTAGCCGATTCAGCACATGTAATTTAATATGCATATATAGAATACTACCTGGTATCACACATACATACATTTGAGGTGGCTGACTTGGAAGATACAAATTGTGAGAAGAGATCACTCCTCCAAAACGATGTTGGAACTGAAAATTCAAACTATGGGTGAGCTTCACAGTTGAAAATCATTATATATAAATCCATGTTTACTAAAATAAATATTTTTGCAACTGTTGATGATATGTATTTAATGATGAATTTTGATTGTCATTTATATTGCTACTTTTTATTGTCTGTGTGTTTTTTTGTGTATATATATATACACTCTCCAGATTTTTCAAAATATAAAATATATGTGTCTTATATTCACTCTCTGAATTCATTCATGTTCATGTATGTGGATTTATAGTAAACATTCCACAAGATTATTCTCAGAAATATTCATCCACCTGAAATACATATTTGTTTCCTACTACTGAAAATTAACTTCCGTGAATGTTGCATACAAATCCTAATATTTCTACAGTAACTGACCTAGTTTAACATCAATGCGTGTAGATTCCTATGGGACATGATGTGTATTTTGACGTTCATTTTTTTACAACACTGCTACATTATAATTTCTTCTGTTTATGCACATCATAGAATATATATTTTATCCACAAGTTCACAAATTTATAGGCATTTGTTTCACAATCAATCTCTTCCTGCTTCAAAACATATGCATTCCTCCAGGTTTCTTGACTGGTATTTTCATGAGACTTCTTTCCAAACACATTATTTTCGATTTCCAAAATCAATTTTGAAACAAAACTCACACATTCTTCATGATGAACCATAATTCTAATATTAAAATTAGATGTATAACTGGTTGGAATGAATGATTGTTTATCAGTATAAGATTTCCTGTATATTTTCAGATATCAATTCAATCCATTATTTAAATTTGGAAAAAGTTAGATTCTTTTATCATAGTATGGTCTATTCATACATTATTTCTATATTCCTAGACACAGGGTACACCTATTAGTAACCCCAATACTAATTAATACGTCTTCACAATATTGCTCCCAGAAATGGTGGAAAAAATACTCATGTCATCTGATCTACATATACATTTTATCACAGTAATATTCTGGACACAAAAAGCAAGGTCACACTTATGATTGTACCAATGCCTTAATGGAAAGTGAGCATGCATTACTAAAAACATCCATGTCTAGGTTGCCTAATGCTCTCAAATGTCAAACCTATTGGTGACTACATATTTGTTTCTTTCTAAAATTATATATTCAACCTCAAGCCTGCTGAAAATGTCTAATCCTATCAATCACTTTATCATTTGCCTGATTTCCTAATGTCTATTGATATCTGCTTTCCTACATATTTTCCCCAGTTCATCTTTGTGACTGACTCTTCATATGTGCTCACATTTACATTCACTGTCTACCCAAACCCTATTGCTAAAGAACATTTAGTCCAAATCCTATTCTCACTCTTTTTTTTAAACCTACCGAATATATTTCTAATAATACCGTCTATCGCTTTTTGACTAGAAGTTCTCATCGACATTCCATCATACAAGGTACAAGGCCCTTGCCATTATACATTGATTTATCTGAGACATCTCTGAAGAACATAATTCAAAGCTAAGTATCCCAATCAAGGGCCCAATGTCCTTCTGGGCTTCAATCTTACCTAAATTTCTGTTTTCATTCTTATATTTCACTTATATATTCTTGTAAATATCCAAGGTTCCCAATATCATTATTCAGCCCGCAGAATGATTCCTAACCCAAATCGAAACTTTTATTAACCCTAACCATACACTGTTCCCTTCCTAGTAAAACATACATAAATCCATATTCAGTAAAATGAATATTTTTGGATCTGTTGATGATATATACTTCATGATGAATTTTGATTGGGATATTTATTGCTACTTTTTAATGTCTGTGTGTGTGTGTGTGTGTGTGTGTGTGTGTATTTGTATATATATATATATATATATATATATATATATATATATATATATATACATATACATACACTCTTCAAATTGTTCAAAATATGAAATATATGTGTCTTATTATACACTCCCTAAATGCATTCATATTCATATATGTGGATTTATAATTAACTTTTCACAAGATTACTCTCAGAAATATTCATCCACCTGAAATACATATTTGTTTCCTAGTACTGAAAACTATCTTCAGTAAATGGTTCATACAAATCCTAATATTTCTACAGTAACTGACCCAGTTTCACATCAATGCAAGTAGATTCCTATGGGACATGATGTGTATTTTGACGTTCATTTTTATTCCACATTGGTACATTATTATTTCTTCAGTTTATGCACATAATAGGATATATATTTCATCCACAAATTATCAAATTGATAGGCATTTGTTTCACGTTCAATCACTTCCTGATTCAGAACACAAGTATTCCTCCATGTTTCTTGACTATCTTTTCATGAGACTTGTTTCCAAACACATTATTTTCGTTTTTCATAATCACTTTTGTAGCAAAACTCACACACCCTTCATGATAAACCATAACCTTAATGTTACAATTAGATGTATAACTGGTTGGAATAAATGATTGTATATCAATATAAGATTTTTTATATATTTTCATATATCAATTCAATCTATCATTTAAAATGGAACCAGTTATATTATTTATTCAAAGTATAGTCTATTCATGAAATATCTCTATATTCATAGACACAGGGTACACATATTTGTACCCCTAATACTATTATATATGTCTACAAAATATTGCTCCCAGAAATGGTGGAAGAAATACTCATGTCACCTGATCTACATATACATTTTATCACTGTAATATTCTGGAACAAAAATGCAAAGTTCGCACTTATGATTGTACCAAAGCCAAAATGGAATGTGAACATGGATTACTAGAAATATTCATGTCCAATTTGCCCAATGCTCTCAAATGTCAATCCTATTAGTGACTTCATATTTATTTCTTCCTAAGATTATGTATTCAAATTCAACCCTGTTGAAAATGTCTAATCCAATCACTCACTTTATACTTTGTGTCATTTTGTAATGTCTCTATTGATATCTGCTTTCTATATATTTTCCCCAGTTCATCATTGTGACTCATTTTTCACATGTGCTGACATTGGCATTCACTCTCTAACCGTAACCCTATTGCTAAAAAATATTGGTCCAAATCCTATACTCACTCTTTTTTCCATACCTACCGACTATCTTCCTAATGCTACCTACTGTCCCTTTTTGACTGGATGTTCTCTTCGGCATTCAATCATCCAAGGTACAAAGTCCTATGCCATTTTATATCGATGTATCTGAGGCATGTGTGCAGAACATAAAGCAAAACTAACTATCCCAATCATTGCCCAATTCCCTTCTGGGCTTCAAATCTTACCTAGATTTCTGTTTTCATACTTATATTTCACCTATATATTCTTGTAAATATCACAGGTTCCCAATAGCATAATTCATCCAGCAGAATGATTCCTAATTGAAATCGAACCTGTTATTAACCCTAACCATACACTCTTCCCTCAATGTAACTTTGCAGAAGAGCAGGGACAGTGTTGGTCTTACAATAATGGAATGTAGGGGATCTTCCACCTGCTGAGAACTTTAATGGTCCATGCAGAAATAATCCCTGGAGAAGATGTATGCAGCTATGAAGTACTTGAGAGAGCAAAATTCTTCTTCAATGGCAAACAACCTGGTCAGGATAAATGTTTTTGTCTGAATCAGCCTCTCTCTTCTTAATGTAGAGAAGATGGACCAAATCAGGCCTGTGTGGAGAGCTGTTTCCAGGTGCCTATGTTTGATATACCATTCTAACTTGTGAAAGTGTCACAGGAAGTAGGGACAGCCTCCATCTCAAGGGACCATAAGAAGCAACTGTTAGGACAAAGTGGTTGCCAAGGCAGTGACTTCATTCAGTTCTGAAGGAAGTGACCTCACCTCACTTCCTTGGTTTTGGAACTCTCTGAACTTGGGATCCAGAAAGGCAGGCACACAGAGCCAGTCCCAGTCCCAGTCCCAGTGGTCTCACTTGTTTGGATTTACCAAGGACAGAGTCAGTCTTTCGTGGTACCTACTGATGTGAGGATGGCCAAATGCCAGGAAAGCTCTGAAGAGGGGTCTTTCCTGAGGAAGCAAGTAGTGGCTCACGGCTCGCTTCTGACAACTTCACAGAGTTGGCAAATGAGACCAGATCTGAGATAGGACAGGCCATTTCCAGTGAACATAGTATGGCCCACAAGTTAGAGGACACTCCGGATAGTCACAGACCTACTTGGGGGAAGAAGGTGCCTTTGTGGGTGTGGGTGTGGGTTTGTGGTTTTGTCTCATGTTCTGAGACTAAGAAGGAAAGGCAATTTATTTGGTTTGGTGTGACCTGTTTCTGGTAAGTCGTTTGACAAGGCCAATGTTTCTAGGTCTGTGTATCCCACTGTTCGTGGTTGTAGACATTATAAAATAGAATGCATCAATGGATGTTTCCTGTCTAGGAGAAAGCTTCCCAGGATTCATCTTGCCCAATTGATGAATGGACTGTGTCTTGACTTATGGATGGGCAACACCTACTATCTTCCAAAGTTCATGTTTTCTTCCTGAATTTTGGTCACTCTCCAGAATAGGCTCATGGTTTTGTGTCCAAGATATGTACCACCTCCAAGCTCTGTGAAATTGCCATGTACTGGACAGCTGAAGGGAATGGGAGCATCTCAGTAAACTCAGATATCAGTGTGACCAGGAAAGTCTCAGTGGAGAAACCTTGCTTTGGGACATTTTCTTGCCTATTGTTCTATTGCCCTGAATGTCAGGAAGGTCTTTGACCCAGGCCACCCCTTGGTGAAGCCTGAAGAGAACAGTTTTCAAATGGAAATGAGCGGACATCACCTGTGGCTCTTTGATTAATTTCTTTGGAAAGGGATGTGTCTGAATCAGCATTTTGGCGCTGTGTGAGGCTGTGGCTTAGATTCTCAGCACCTGACGGATCTAAAGAAAGATCCCTTTTGTGCATCCAAAACCAAATTGGCCAAAAGAGCACTCATTGTGGATGAAGTCTAACCAACTTTACTAACCAACTCACAGTGAAAGTAAATAACTTTTGAAGTGGAGGGGACCCTAGTAAAATTTGAATTGGAAACAGGAGCAATATACTCAGTCCTTAAGGCCTCATTGGTCCCTCTAACTAAACAAATGTCTCTAGTTCAATGGGCTAATGGCAGTAAATATTGGACTTGGAAAACTAAGAGGACCATGCACCGGAGGAAAGGAAAAATCCATCACTCCTTCCTAGTAATCCCAGAATGCCCGGCCCCATTGATGGGTAGAGATCTGCTCACCAAGTTCTGGGCCAAAATAACTTTTAACCCTGAAGGCCCCCATGTGGAATTTTTAAATCCTTCACTAAAAACTCCTATAGTCACAGCTCCAACAATGTCAGTAGAAAATGTACATCAACTCACTCACCTTGGTTCAATGAAACTTCAGGCATTCCAGAAGGATCAAGAACAGAGTTTTCCACAAACCAACTCACAGTGAAAGGAAATAACTGAGTGGGTATCAAAAGCCTGACGGGTCCATCAATTGGTTAATGCTTACCCTTCCAAGCTTTCTGCAGAAAAGCACCTTCGAGGAACCAGACCAAGACAATTCTCAGAAGTGGACTTAACTAAAGTTAAGTCAGCAAGGTATGGACTTAAATATCTCCTAGTCTTTGTAGATACATTTTCAGGATGGATTGAAGCCTTCCC
The DNA here is from genome assembly GCF_048772815.1 of Callospermophilus lateralis. Lineage (NCBI taxonomy): Eukaryota > Metazoa > Chordata > Mammalia > Rodentia > Sciuridae > Callospermophilus > Callospermophilus lateralis. The sequence goes on along the minus strand of NC_135319.1, from coordinate 1,239,321 downwards.
AAAAACAAAAAAAAAATTATGGCACCAATGGTGGTCAAGATGATCCTAAAAGATATTTTTCCAAGATATGGCCTGCCTAAGGTAATAGGGTCTGAAAATGGACCAGCGTTCATGGCCCAGGTAAGTCATGGGTTAACCAGTACCCTGGTGATTATTTGGTAGTTACATTACAATTATAGACCCTAGAGCTCAGGACAGGTAGAAAAAATAAATAGAACCATTAAAGAGACCTTAATGAAATTAAGCTTAGAGGCCGGCATAAAAGAATGGACTATGCTCCTGCCTTATGCACTGTTTCATGCAAGAAATAAACCCTCTGTTTCTTTGTGTAACCTCTCCACCTGTGAAATTCTCTATGGTGCCCCTCCTCCAGTAAGGGACCTAACCCGACCTCTAAGACCTAATGATCCCTTCCACACCCCCTTACTTGACAGACTTAAAGGTCTTTAAAGAACTCAGTGATACCAGTTAAAACACCTGGCTACGGCTTACCAACGTGGGGACGAGGGGACTCCACATCGATATCAAGTAAGAGACTTCATCTACATAAGACGACATCAGGTGTCATCCCTGGAACCCCACTGAAAAGGAACATACCAGGTGCTACTTATAACACCTACAGCAGTAAAAGTAGACCGAATCACTTCCTGAATCCATGCCTCTCATCTCATGCCTGTGCCCTGTCCAGACTCTTGCTGGAAACTGGAAAAGACTGGTAACCCTTTCAAATTGCATGTTCGGCATGTGGATAAGGCTATAGACTCTCCTCTTGGCCACCAGTAGTCCTAACCCTCATCAGCCCATTCAGCAGAGATGGCTGATCACAAATCCTCATAGACAAGAAGAATGATCTATCTTGCATACAGCCCCCTTAGGGACCTGTTGGCCATCTCAACAATGAGACATTTGTCAGCTGGCTATAGGTTTTTCCTATTGAGATATCCCTGATAAAGCAGATCCCACTAAAATTCCATTAAATCCCTTCTGTATCATAGATAATGGAAACAAACATTATGGATGTAGGGACAGGCAAGCCAGATACAGGTTGGCTAGCCTAGATTACTATGTTTGCCCGGCGGACTATCAAAGCCAAAAACAGCCACGGCTGTGTGTGGGAAAAGCCAACCACTTCTGTAAGTCATGGGGATGTTAGCATACAGGGACTGCCTGGTGGAACCCAAACTCCTCATCAAATTCAATACACAGCATTGGCCATATTACCAAATAGACAACCAAAACCAATGGCCCCTCTTGCTGAGGTAGCAGGTACTGAGGTACCCCTCCCACCCAGACACTCCTCTCTTCTTCTGTCAGTGCCTGCAATGGGTCCCACCAAGTCCTCTTACCAGCTAACCCAAAACTCAAACCAGCTGAGAAGAGCCCTCAGAACCCTATCCAAGATGTAATAAAAATGGCCTGTAAAGTTGCTTTGTCATCACTGAAAACAGGTTACTAAGAATTAAAAGTCCCTCACAGGCTTTTTGAGATACTCACTCCTGTTGTCCCCTCTGTTCTACCTGTTCTACTGCTCAATATTTGTTGCTAGGAAACTCCCAAACCCCTTTCCCAATATTCCTTTACATCCCTCCTTCCTCATTCTTAGATCCACAGAGCTGCTCTCAGCCTTGCCTTCCACATCTTCCCCCTCTGTACCAGGCCCACAGAAAAGTCTGAAATGACCTGCTACAGAAGTCTTCACCATGGCTGACTTTAGGACTTTCAACAAAAGAGTCCCTATAAAAGAGTTCATTGTAGATAAACTTCCTCTTTTCGTGTTGCCCTGGTCTACTTGGCAACTGGCAAAAAAAAATTAGCACTCCTGAGCTAGTCACACCCTTACTAGTTTTTCACAAAATATGTGAACAAGGCCGCTGGCCTTGAGTAGGGGCTTCACAGAGATGGCTACAATTTTAAGATAAAGAAGTTACCAACTAGGCTCAATGGTAACAGCTGGCAGGGAGAAAAAAAGAAAAAAAAAAAACTCTCCCCCTTTCAGGTGTCCTTGAAAAGATAACTTGCCCAGAACCGAGGATAAAAAAAAAAAAAAAAAAAAAAAAAAAACAGAAACAAAAACTCCTTTTTGTGAACTTCTGCAGACTGTGAACTTCTAAGCCCATTCCCTTACATGTTGGGTACAAATTCTGAAACTACCTAAACTAGGGGTTCAGGGGATTAATTGATTACAACAGAAGCAATGCCCTCTACATCCGTTTGCAACCAAATAGGACTGTTTTCCTGTCTTTGGTGCTATCTTAGGTGCCTTGCCTTGTCCATCCCTACAACAGAAAGATTCTATATATTTAAATATTGTTTATGTTTTCATGAAATGGTCAACAGATGTGATTAATTATGTAATGGTACAGATGTTTCCCAGAGCGCTCTATGATGATGCAGGTCAATTTAAAGATCAAATAGGAGGGCATACAACCCATTTCCACTGGGAACCTGTATCTCTCACTTTAGCTATCCTATTAGGAATAGGAGTTGCTGCAGGAGTAGGCACAGGAACCACTGCCCTAGTCCATGGGACACAACAAATGACCCAATTAGAAGCAGTAATAGACCAAAACTTAAAGATAATAAAACCTCCATCACAGCTTTACAGGAATCTTTAACCTCTCTCTCTGAATTTGTCTTACAGAACAGGCGAGGGTTAAAACCTCCTCTTCATGAGAGAAGGGGGACTTTGTGCTGCCTTGAGGGTAGAATGTTGTTTTTATGCCGACCATACTGGAGTTGTAAAAGAATCTATGAGTAAATTAAGAAAATGCCTTGAAGAGCCTCAACGAGAGAGAGAGAGAGGCCCAAAAAGGGTGGTTTGAGTCTTGGTTCACACAGTCCATATGGTTAACTATGCTTTCATCAGCCCTGGCCGGTCCATTAATAATCTTCATATTATTGCAAACTGTAGGACGCTGTTGGCTCAACCATGTAGTTTCCTTTCTCCAAGCTCAAATTGGACAAGTTAAACTTATGGTAATCAGACAACAATATACCCCACTAGCAGACATAAAATGTAACACACCTCAAAGATCACTTTTATGACTAAAAGTAACCAGAAAAAGAAGTGGGGAATAAAAGGTTAATAAAATAGGTACTTTTCACTTCCTGTTTTTTTGTATGCTTAACAAAACACTGTTGAAATCTTGAGAACTGTTTGTTAATCTTGTTCCCAGAATGTGCTGTCTCCAACTGTCAAGTTGCAGAATGTACTCCGTCACCTGGTTGAAAGCAAACTGCCCACTCGCGCTGACTCATCAATAAACTTCCATGCCTACCTTCACCAAGGAAAGTATATAAGCTCTGCTTAAGCTGTTCTCAGGGCTCTCTGCTCTATTCAAGTGAGCTCTGAGCCCCAACATGCTGCACCCACAATAATCCCTTTGTTGTTGCATGAGAGAGTCTCTTGGTCATCTCTTTGTCCTATGCGCACCCGACCATTACAATATTTCACCTCTATATTCTTATAAATATCGCAGGTTCCCAATACCATTATTCATCCAGCAGAATGATTCCTAACACAAATCACACATGTTATTAATCCTAACCATACCCTCTTCCCTCAATCTAACATTAGAGAAGAGCAGGCACAGAGTTGGTCTTACAATACAGGAATGTAGGGGATCTTTCACCTGCTGAGAACCTCAAAGATACATGCAGAAATGATCCCCGGAGATGATGCAGGCATCTATGAAGGACCTGAAAGAGCAAAAGTCATCTTCCATGGCAAAAAACCTGGACAGGATGAAGGGTTGAGTCTGAATCAACCTCTCTCCTCTTAATGTAGAGAAGATGGACCAAATGAGGCCTGTGTGAAGAGTTGTTCCCTTGTGCCTATGGTTGATATACCATTCTAACTTGTGAAACTGTCACAGGTAGTTGGCGCAGCATGCATCTCATGGGACCCTTGGAAGCAACTGTTAGGACAAAGTGGTTGCCAAAGCAGTGACCTCATTCAGTTCCTGAAGGAAGTGACCTCACCTCACTTCCTTGTTGATGGAACTCTCTGAAATTGGGATGCAGAAAGGCAGGCACCCATAGCCAGTCCCAGTCCCAGTCCCAGTGTTCTCACTTGTTTGGATTTACCAAGGACAGAATCAGTCTTTTTTGGTACCTACTGATGTGAGGATTGCAAAATGCCAAGAGAGTTCTGAAGAGGGACCTTTCCTGGAAAAAAAGGTAGCTGCTCACTGTTGGCTCCTGAAAACTTCACAGAGTTGGCTAAGAAGAACAGATCTGAGACAGAACATGTAATTTTGAGGGAACATACTATGGCCCACCTGTCAGAGGACACTCCAGATAGTCTCAGAATTACTTGGGGTAAGAAGGTGCCTTTGTCAGTGTGGGTGTAGGTTTGTGGTTTTCCCTTGTTCTGGAAAAGGCGGGGTTTTTTTTATTTAGTGAACCTTTTCTAGTAAGTCCTTTGACAAGGCAAGTGTTTCTATGTCTGTGAATCCCACTGTGTCCGTAGTTGTAGACATTAGAAAAGAGAATGCCTCAATGGATATGTCCTGTCTAGTAGAAAGCTTCCCAGCATTCATCCTGCCCAATTTATGAATAGACTTCTGTTTGCCGTACCGATGGGCTACACCTGCTATCTTCCTAAGTTCCTGTTTTTTTCCTGAATTCTGGCTACTCTCGAGAATAGGCTCATGGTTTTGTGTCAAAGTTATGTACCACCTCCAAACTCTGTGACATAGCCATGTACTGGATAGCTGAAGGGAATGGTGAGCATGTCAGAATACTCAGAAATCACAGAGACCAGGAAAGTCTCAGTGGAGAAACCCTGCTTTGGCCCTTCTGATTACCTATTTTTCTGTTGTTCTGAATGTCAGAAAGGTCTTTGCCTGAGGCCACCCCTTTTTGAAGCCTGAAGAAAACAGTTTTTAAATGGAAATGAATGTGCATCACCTGTGGCTCTTTGCTTAATTGCTTTTAAAAGGATCTGTCTTATTGGTACTTTTAGCCCTGTGTGAGGCTGTGGCTTAAATTCTCAGCACCTGATGGATCTAAAGAAAGATTCCATATGTACATCCAAAACTAAAATGGCCAGAAGAGCAGTCTTTGTGGATGAAATCTCTCGCCTTCCACTGCAAGTTTCCTGACCTCCATCAAGTGAGAATAGGGATCCTTTGGGTCAAATGAGTTTCTCAAAGTTCTGCAGAGGGTAGCACATAGGTGCTTGTGTTTTCTCAAGACTCCAAATTCACATAAAGAATCTAAAACCCCCAGTCAGTAGGACTCAAATTGGAGAAGCGGAGCAGTATTAATGGCAGGCCTATTTGATCACTCCTGGTTCACAGCAAGGGTGTCCCGGCCACCCTGACTTTGGGCAAATGAGGGGCAAGGGAGAATATTTTGGACACTGTCTTGGGCTGAGCCCCTCAGGGAAACCTCCAGCCAGAAGTTATGATGAGTGTTTAAATGGAAAAAGATAAGGGTCAAGTGGGAGTGTTTTCGTTTTAATTGTGGTCATTTGTGTGGCAATTGGAAGAGATGACTACATCCACCTGGGCTTGAACTCTGGTGTGATTCCTCTTAGAGACTGAGTTCTGGACCTGACCTCAGCGAAGTATTGCCATGAATTGTGTTGGGATTTTAGGAGGACACTCATGAGATTCGCCCTTGGAATCTGAGATCTAGGACTAGGGTTGCGTTCCACAGAGCACCGGGAATCTCAGCCAGGATATCACATGATTTTATTCTGAACGACTTGGCAGCCATAGTTGAGAGTCAAAACACACATGGTCCTAACATTGTAGACCTCAATGTGCCTTGCTTCATGTGACCTTTTGGCTACGTTTTGGGATGACTTGCCTCTGAGAGTTCTCCAGAGCTTTCATTGAAATGAGCATCCTCGGCATTTAATTGTTCTTGAATGCATTGAAACCCACATTGCCTCCAAAATCATCCTTTAAAAATGGCTCGATAAATCCCATGAAATTTTTTAAATTTTCATCAACAGGTGGCACTGGAGAACCTTTGAATATCCTGTTGCTGATTATGAGTATACCAGACAGTGCCTTGATTGACTGGGTTTCATGAAAATGGTGTAGAACAGAGATGCCAGTAAGTTGGAGACTGGTGAGTATTGGGCCTAGAGAAGTGGTGTGCAGGTGTGTGATAAAATATCTGTGGTGGGGCCATGTGGATCTGCCATTGGTTTCCAAATGCCTTGTGGCTGACGTGGTGCAGCCAGCAGACCCTTATATGTAATGGCATGTTGTTATATAGAGAGGTTTCAGGCAATGTTCAGAATCAGGTTGCTATGGTCAAGGGGCAAGCTTTGAGGGATAGAACCTTGGTTGGTGCATTCTCCTGCAGACCTTGACCCACCACACGTGACAGAACTCCCTCCAGCACTGTGTTTCAGTTGAACTCCTTGTATTTCGTGGAGCAAATACCAAACTACCAGTGTAGCAGCAAGAAACACCATAAAATGTGGAGGATGACCAAATGGCTTCACAGTCCACACGGGGAGAGACTTAGCCCCTAGTGGCCACAGTTTACCTAAAAAGATTGAATTCAGCACTGCTGCCTCATGTTCATTGGAGTATATTAAACCATGTCCTCCAGGTCACATAGATGCCGACCCAGCTTTGATGGTCGCATTACAAAGGAAGCTAAAGCTCCTGACAACTACATATATTTCAAGTGCCCAAACTCAGAGGCAGTTTCTCAAGAAGTCTTTGGGCCAGCAAAGCTCCATGTTTGTGAAGTGTTTACCACGTCACTTACTTTTGGAAACTACTGTACCACCTCCAAAGTTGTGAATTTTTGAGCATATTCCATTCCAGATATTTATTCCCAGATTTTCTAACTCTTCTCCTCTAATGATGTATTACTTGGGGCGAGGGTAATGTCAAGGCATTGTTCTGGATGAGAGTGGGAAAATTTTAGTGTAGCACATATTTGCATACATATTGGGTTCATTTTCCAATTTTCCATTCGAAATACTGAATCCCTGACACTAACCAATACCCTACAAGACTCTGACTACTAAACCTAATATGATCGAGAAAAACTACCCAAACAGAATAGAATTACAAGCATTTCAGAGGAGGCATGGTGTATAGTTGGACTTGCATTTTGCATTATATAAGGTAGGAGTTATAAATCTAGTCAATTTGTGTTGAAATAGTTCTCCATGTGTTTTTTTTTTTCAATTATTTTCTTTCATTTTATTTTATTTTATTTTTTTAGTTGGTTGTTCAAAACATTACAAAGCTCTTGACATACCATATCTCATACATTAGATTCAAGTGGGTTATGAACTCCCATATTTACCCCAAATATGGATTGCAGAATCACATCAGTTTCACATCCACATTTTACATAATGTCCTATTAATAACTTTTTTATTCTACTACCTTTCCTATTCTCTACTATCCCCTCCTCCCCTCCCCTCCCATCTTCTCTCTCTACCCCATCTACTGTAATTCATTTCTCTCTGGTTTATTTTCCCATTCCCCTCACAACCTCTTATATGTAATTTTGTGTAACAATGAGGGTCTCCCTTCATTACCATGCAACTTTGCTTTTCTCTCCCTCCCCCCCCAACTCATGTCTCTGTTTAATATTAATCTTTTCTTCCTGCTCTTCCTCTTTGCTCTGTTCTTTCTTGCTCTCATTATATCAAATAAGGCAATTGGTATTTGTTTTTTAGGGATTGGCTAGCTTCACTTAGCATAATCTGCACTAGTGCCATCCATTTCCCTGAAAATTCCATGACTTTGTCATTTTTCAGTGCTGCGTAATACTTGATGGTGTATAAATGCCACATTTTTTTTATCCATTCATCTATTGTAGGGCATCTGGGTTGGTTCCTCAGTCTAGCAATTGTGAATTCTGTTGCTATGAACATTGATGTAGCAGTTTCCCTGAAATACGTTCTTTTAAGGTCTTCAAGAAATAGTCTGAGGGATGAATCCTACCTGATCATGGTGCACAATTTTTTTGATGTGCCTTTGTATTCGATTTGCCAGAATTTTATTGAGGATTTTTGCATCTAGGTTCATCAGAGATATTGGTCTGTAGTTTTCTTTCATTGAGGTGTCTTTGTCTGGTTTTGGAATCAGGGTGATGTTGGCCTCATAAAATGAATTTGGCAGTGCTCCCTCTTTTTCAATTTCCTGAAATAACTTGAAAAGTATTGGTATTAATTCTTCTTTAAAGGTTTTGTATAACTCCGCTGTATACCCATCCGGTCCTGGGATTTTCTTGGTTGGTAGTGTTTGGATTGCTTCTTCTATTTCATCCATTGATATTGATATGTTTAAATTGTGTGTATCCTCCTGCGTCAGTCTGGGAAAATCGTATGACTTAAGAAATTTGTCGATGTCTACACTATTTTCTATTTTATTGGAATATAGGTTTTCCAAATAATTTCTAATTGTCTTCTGTATTTCTGTAGCATCTGTTGTGATATTGCCTTTTTCATCCCGTATGTTAGTAATTTGAGTTCTCTCTCTTCTTCTCTTCATTAGCATGGCTAAGGGTCTGTCGATCTTATTAATTTTTTCAAAGAACCAACTTTTAGTTTTGTTAATTTTTTCAATAGTTTCTTTTGTTTCAATTTCGTTGATTTCTGCTCTGATTTTAATTATTTCTTGCCTTCTGCTACATTTGCTGTTGTTTTGCTCTTCCTTTTCTAGCGCTTTGAGATGAAATGTGAGCTCATTTATTTTTTGTTTTTCCTTTTATTGAGGAATGAACTCCAAGCAATGAATTTCCCTCTTAAAACTGCTTTCATTGTGTCCCATAGATTCCCATATGTTGTGTCTGTATTTTCATTTATCTCTAAGAATTTTTGATTTCCTCCTTTATGTCTTCTGTAACTCATTGTTCATTCAGTAACATGTTGTTCATTTTCCATGTGATGTAGGATTTTTCCTTCCTTCTTTTATCATTGGTTACCAGTTTCATTCCATTATGGTCAGATAAAATGCATGGTATTATCTCTACCCCTGTATATTTACTGAGGGTTGCCCAATGGCATAGTGTATGGTCTATTTTTGAGAACGATCCATGTGCTGCTGAGAAAAAAGTATATCCACTTGATGATGGTTGATATATTCTATATATGTCAGTTAAGTCTAGGTTGTTGATTGTGATATTGAGTTCTATAGTTTCTCTATTCAACTTTTGTTTGGAGGATCTGTCCAATGGTGAGAGAGGTGTGTTGAAATCACCCATAATTATTATGTTGTAGTCTATTTGTTTCTTGAACTTGAGGAGAATTTGTTTTATGAACATCGCAGCACCATTATTTGGTGCATAAATATTGATAATTGTTATGTGTAGTTGGTGAATGATTACTTTTAACAGTATGTAATGTCCTTCTTTATCCCTTTTTATTAACTTAGTCTTGAAGTCGATTTTATTTGATATGAGGATGGCCACCCCTGCTTGCTTACTAGGAATGTGTGCATGGTATATTTTTTCCCAACCTTTCACCTTCAGTCTGTAGGTCTTTTCCATTCAGATGTGTCTCCTGGAGGCAACATATTGTTGGATTTGTTTTTGTAACCCAAGTTACCAGCCTATGTCACTTTATTGGAGAGTTTAAGCCATTAACGTTTAGAGCTTCCATTGATGTATGGTTTGTACTGCCAGCCATGTTTGATTATTTATCTTTTTTTAAATTTAGTTTGTTTCTCCATAATTATCTTTCCCCCCACTCTCTGCATTACCGAGGTACTTCCCACTGATGGTTTTGGTACTTGTTTTTCATTTCTTCCTCATGTAGTGTTTAGCTCAAGACTCTTTGCAATGCTGGTTTTCTGGCTGCAAATTCTATTTGCTTTTGTTGATCATGAAAGATTTTTATTTCGTTGTCGTACCTGAAGCTTAATTTTGCTGGATACAGAATTCTTAGTTGTCATCCACTGTCTTCAGTGTTTGAAATACATTGTTCCAGGATCTTCTCACTTTCATCGTCTGTGATGAAATCTCTGTTTTTAACCTTATTGTTTTACCCCTGAATATAATGTGCCTCCTTTCTCTTGTAGCTTTCAATATTTTCTCTTTGATCTGTATATTAGATATCTTCATAATAATGTGTCTTGGCATTTATCTACTGTGATTTTGTGTGCTCAGTGTCCTCTATGCATCTACAATTTGTATATCCGTGTCCTTTTTTTTTTCTGGAAAGTTTTCTGTAATTATTTTATTCAGCAGGTTACTCATTCCCTTGGTATGAATCTCTGTACCTTCCTCTATCCCGATGACTCGTAATTTGGTTTTTTTATGTTATAGCATATCTCTTGGATGTTTTTCTCGTGATTTTTTACAAGCCTTTCTGTGTTGGCTAGACTCTTTTCAAGATGATATATTTTGCCTTCATTTTCTGACATTCAGGCTTCTACTTGCTCCACTCTGTTAGTGATACTCTCAATTGAGTTTTTAATTTGGTTTATCGTTTCCTTCATTTCTAGAATTATTGTTTAATTTTTTTTATAATCTTTATCTCCTTATAACTTCTTTTTTTATCTGTTTATGTTTTTCATATTCAATGTGTCCTTTCACTGTTTGGATTTGCTGTCTCGTATCCTCCTTAAAGTTCCATTCCATCTGTCTCAGGTATTCCTTGAGTTCTTTATATGACCATTTTTCTGATGACTCTAGGTCCTTCTGAATGTTTAGGCTGTCCTTCTTTGTTTGTACTCCTTTTCTTCCTTGCTTTTTTGTGCTGCTCATGTTACTCCTTTTCTTCCTTGCTTTTTTGTGCTGCTCATGTTACTTCTTGTTCTGTTTGACTGCTGAGTTACTGTTTACTCTTATAAATTTATTTGATGCTTGGGAGGAAAGATATAAGAAGGAAAAGGAGGAAGTCACTAAAGAGAATGAGAGTAGGCAGGTAGAATTCAAGGAAGGGGGAATAAGAAAATTCAAAAGAAATAAAAAAACAAATGAAAAAATAGAAAATTAAGAAAGAAAGGAAAATAACTTTTAAAAAATAATAATGATAATAAAAAATGAAAATTAAAATTCAAAAATAATAATAATAAAATAAAAAATTAAAAACATTAAAAATGTTAAAGAACAAAAACAACAAAAATAATGAAAATGAAAGCAAAAGAAAAAAAAAACAAAAAACCAAAACCAAAACAAAAAAACCCAAATTAAAAAAAAATGATAATAATAATTATAAATGCAGTCATAGAGTTCTATTAACTTTTCTTCCAGTAGGTGGAGCTGCGCCCACTGGGCCAAGGTTCTCCTCTCAATATGTGGGAACCAACCACTGTGCAGCAGCTCTTCCTCCCAGACTGGTCGGGTGTACAATCCTGAGTGCCTAGGGCCTTCTCTTGTGTTTCCTCAAGCCAGGCCCCGCTCACCTGTGACGCTCACCACAATACTGGCTTCACGCCAGGTCTGCTGCTCCTGGGAGCCCTGTTTTCATGAACACCTGGGCACACTTCCCCTGTTTGCCTCCCTCAGACCCTAAGTTTGTAGATCTTGGGGCTGAGAACCCCCAGTGAATTTGTTTGGCCTCCGGGAGACACGCCCCCATTAGCTGGAGCAAGAGAACTCAGTTGTCAGCAGTGGTGGGAGCGTAGCCTGGATTTCTGCGCCGTGAATCCTGCACCACTCCTGATTCCCTTGGTCTGGCTATCACACTCATGGGAGAGCTGAGAGGGGCCCTTACCAGAGAGCTGAGAGGGGCCCTTAAGGATTCCTGCTGTGTGGAGAGAGATGGCTAGGGGATTACACGTCTGTCGTGCTGGTTTCAATGAAGTTATCTCCTCTGCCCGTGACATCAGTTCTATGCTATGGTGGTATCCCATGCAAATGGTGACCGTTTGTTCCCTTTGCAAGGTAACCAATGCAACGGGTGGGTCTTGACTGTCTCTCCCAAGCCCCGTTTCAATCCTGTGGCCACTGCCTTTGAAGGCTTGGTTGACTTTTACCTCTGTAAGTTCAGAAGGGCTGACCCGTTATTTCAGCAGGATCTTAGTGCTGAGTCACGAGAACCAGGCAAACCGGAGGTTGAATGCAGCCGATCCAGGCTTGGTGTGTGTTCTGAGGGGCCCAGACTATTTGCCCCAGATTCACGTAACCTCAGCATTGCCTAGTGATGCTGAGCAAACAGCATTTAGACAGTTTATGACTCCCTATTCCTGAGCAGCTGAAGAGGTCAGAAACATGATCTCTCCACACCCGCCGCCATTTTGGATCTTTCTCCATGTGTTTTAAAGTTAACAATATGTGAATTCATGTCTCCCTTTCTCTGAAGCCTATTCAGCACATGTGTTTTTATATGCACATATAGAATCCTAACTTGTATCACACGTACATTCTTGTGAGGTGGCTGACTTGGCAGATACAAATTGTGAGAAGAGATCACTCCTCCTAAAAGCTGTTGGAACTGAAAATTCAAACTATGGGATTGCTTCCTAGTAGAACAACGTTATACATAAATCCATGTTCAGTAAAATGAATATTTTTGGAACTGTGGATGATATATATTTCTCGATGAATTTCGATTGGTATGTATATTGCTACTTTATAATGTCTCTGTGTGTGTTTGGTTATATATATATATACTCTCCAGATTTTTCAAAATATGAAAATATGTGTCTTATTATATACTCCCTAAATTTACTCATGTTTATTTATGTGGATTTCTAATCAACTTTTCAAAAGATTATTCTCAGAAATATTCATCCACCTGAAATACATATTTGTTTCCTAGTACTGAAAATTAACTTCAGTGAATGGTGCATTCAAATCCTAATATTTCTACAGTAACTCACCCAGTTTAATATCAATGCAATTAGATTCCTATGGGACATGATGTGTATTTTAACGTTCATTGTTATTCAACATCGGTACATTACTATTTCTTCAGTTTATCCACATCATAGGATATATATTTCATCCACAAGTTCACAAATTTATAGGCATTTGTTTCACTTTCAATCAAATCCTGCTTCAGAACACATGTATTCCTCCAGGTTTCTTGATTGCTCTCTTCATGAGATTTCTTTCCAAACACATTTTTTTCGATTTCCATAATCACTTTTGAAGCAAAACTCACACACCCTTCATGATAAACGATAACCATAATAATACCATTAGATGTATAAGTGGTTGAAATGAATGACAGTATATCAAAATATGATATCTTATATATTTTCAGATATCAATTCAATCCATTATTTTAAGTGGAACCAGTTATATAATTTATTACAAGTATGGTATCTTAATGCATTATCTGTATCTTCATAGACACAGGGTACACCCCTTTGTACTCCCAATAATAATTTATAAGTCTTCAAAATATTGCTCCCAGAAATGTTGGAAGAAATACTCATGTAACCTGATCTACATATATATTTATCACAGTAATATTCTGGACACAAAATGCAAAGTTCACACTTATGATTGTACTGAAGCCTAAATGGAAAGTAAATATGGATTACTAAAAATATCCATGTCCAGGTTGCCTAATGCTCTCAAATGTCAATCCTATTTGTGATTACATATTTGTTTCTTCCTAAGATTATATATTTAACCTCAACTCTGTTGAAACTGTCTAATTATATCACCCACTTTATACTTTGTGTCATTTCCTAATGTCTTAATTATATTTGCTTTTCTACATATTTTTCCCAGTTCATTATTTTGACTGCCCCTTCACATATGCTGACATTGACATTCACTCTCTATCCAAGACCCTATTGCTAAAGAACTTTTGGTCCAAATCCTCTACTCACTCTTCTTCTGAAACCTACAGACTGTCTTCCTAATCCAAACAACTATCCCTTTTTGACTGGATGTTCTCTTCGACGTTAAATCATCCAAGTTACAAGGTCCTATGCCATTCTATATAGATTTATCTGAGACATCTGGGCAGAATGTGTTTCAAAGCTAAGTATCCCCATCAAGGGCCCAATGCCCTTCTGGACTTCAAATCTTACCTAGATTTCTGTTTTCATACTTATATTTCAACTGTATATTCTTGTAAATATTGCAGGTACCCAATACCATTATTCATTTCACAAAATGTTTCCTACCCCAAATTGAACTTGTTATTAACCCTAACCATACACTGTCCCTCAATCTAAGTTTACAGAAGAGCAGGGACAGAGTTGGTCTTAAAATTCAGGATACTCACAGACCTGCTTTGGGGAAGGAGGTGCCTTTGTGGGTGTAGGTGTGAGTTTGTGGTTTTGTCTCATGTTCTGAGAATAGGTAGGAACGGCGGTTTGTTTGGTTTAAAGGTGACTGTTTCTTGTAAGTCGTTTGACAAGGCGAGTGTTTCTATTTCTAGTATCACACTGTGTCCATGGTAGTAGACATTAAAAAATAGAATGCATCAATGGATGTATCCTGTCTAGAAAAAAGCTTCCCAACATTCATCCTGCCCAATTGATGAATGGACTGCGGCTTGCCTTATGAATGGGCAACACCTACTATCTTCCTAAGCTCCTGTTTTCTTCCTGAATTCTGGCCACTCTCCAGAATAGGCTCATGGTTTTTTGTCCAAGATATGTAGCACCTCCAAGCTCTGTGACATGGCCATGGAATTGATAGCTGAAGAGAATGGGAACATCTCAGAAAACTGAGATATCAGTGTTACAAGGAAAGTCTCAGTGGAGAAAGCCTGCTTTGGGCCTTTTGCTTACCTGTTGTTCTTTTGCCCTGAATGTCAGGAAGGTCTTTGCCTCAGGCCACCCCTTTGTGTAGCCTGAAGAAAACAGTTTTCAAATGGAAATTAATGGGCATCACCTGTGGCCCTTTGCTTAATTGCTTGGAAAGGGATGTGTCTGAATCAGACCCTTGGCCCTGTGTGAGTAGTTGGCTTAGATTCTCAGAAATTGATGGAGCTACAGAAAGATCCCATGTGTGAATCCAAAACCAAAATGGCCATAAGAAGAGTCAATATGGAAGAAGTCTCTTGCATTCCTCTGTCAGGTCCTGAACTCTATCAAGTGACAATAGATATTCTTTGGGTCAAATGATTTCTTCAAAGCCCTGCAGAGACTAGGGCATAAGTGCATGGATTTTCTCATGACTCCATTTCACACAAAGAATCTATTCCCAACAGTCAGTAAGCCTCAAAATGGAGAAGCAGAGCAGTATTAAGGACAGGCCTATTTGATCACTCTTGGTTCTCAGGAAGGATGTCCAGGCCACCCTGACTTTAGACAAATGAGTCATAAGGGAGCTTATTTTGGACACTGTCTTGTGCTTCGCCCCTTATGGAAACCTCCAGCAAGAGGTTATTATGAGTATCTATATGGCAGCAAATGAGGGTCATGTGGGAATATTTTGGTTTCTATTATCGTCATTTGTGTGGTGGTTGAAAGAGATGACTGGGTCCACCTGGGCTCGAACTTAGGTGTGATTCCCCTTATAGATTGAGTTCTGGAACTGACCTCAGGGAAGTTTTACCATGAATTGTGTTGGGATTTGAGGAGACCACGCATGAGAGTCGCCCTTGGAAACTGAGAACTAGGCCCAGGATGCCTTTCCACGGAGCACTGGGAATCTCAGCCAGGATATCACATGATTTAATTCTGAAAGACTTGGCAGCCATAGTTAAGAGCCAAAACACACATGGACCTCACATTGAAGACCTCAATGGGCCTGGCTTCATGTGACCTTTTGGCTACTCTTTGGGAAGAATTGCCTGTGAGAGTTCTCCAGAGCTTTAATGGAAATGAGCCTCCTCACCATTTAATGGTTCCTAAACAAATTGAAACCCACAGTGCCTCCAAATTCATCCTTGAAAAATGGCTCAATAAATACCATGATATTTTTTAAATTCCCATGACCAGGTGCCACTGAAGTATCTTTGGATGTCCTGTTGCTTATCATGAGTGTACCAGACAGTGCCTTGATTGACTGGGTTTCATGAAAATGGTGTAGAACAGAGATGCCAGTAAGTTTGAGCCTGCTGATTAGTGGGGCTAGAGGCATGGTCTGCAGGTGTGTGATAATACATCTTTGGTGGATAACACATCATGTGAATCTACCATTGGCTTACAAATGGCTTGTGACTTACATGGTGCAGCCAGCAGACCCTTAAATGTAAAGACCTCTTGTTATATGGAGAGTTTACAAGGTAATGTTCTGAAACAGGTTGCTATTGTCAAGGGGGAAAGCTACGTAGGATAGAATTTTTGTTGGTGCATTCTCTTGCAGACCCTGACCCGCCACACATGACAGAACACCCTCCAGCACTGTGTCCCAGTTAAACTCCTTGTATTTCATGAAGGAAATTCCAAAATCCCAGTGCAGCAGCAAGAAACACCATGAAAATTCGAGGATGACCAAATGGATTCACAGTCCACACAGGGAGACAATAACCTCCCAGTGACAACAGTTTACCTACAAAGAAAGATTTCAGAACTGCTGCCTCATGTGCATTGAAAAATCAGAAATCATGTCCTCCAGCAGACCCAGCTTTGTGGTTCTCACTACAAAGGAAGCTACACCTCCTGACAATAACATATATTTCAAGTGCCCAACCTCAGAGGCAGTTTCTCAAGAAGTCTTTAGGCCAGCGGAGCTCTTTGTTTGTTGACATTTTTTCCTGTCCCTTACTTTTGGAAACTCCTCTACCACCTCCAAGGTTGTGGACTCCTGAGCATTTTCTATTCCAGATATGTATTCACACATTTTCTAATTCTTCTCCTCTAATTGTGTCTTACTTGGGGCGAACATTATGTCAAGGCATTGTTCTGGATGAGAGTGGGAAGATTTTTGTGTAGCATATATTTGCATACACATTGGATTCATTTTCAAAATTTCCATTTGAAGTACTGAATCCCTGACAGTCAGGGGTAGAAGGAAGTTCTCCTTCATAGAATAGCCTGACACAAGAAAAAGCCCCCTGTGAGTCATCCTACCTGGGAGACATCCTGTAGCCATCTGTCTCCCTGAGACACCCTGCGGCCCTCTGTCTCCTGAAACATCCTAGGTTATCTCACCTTGTGAAGAATCCAGGAACTACCTATAAGAGAGTGTTCCCATCCCCAGCATATAAATAACCCTGTGTGAACAATGAAAGTTTGCAGCTTGATAAGAATTTCTGTCTTATGTCATCTCTCGTGTCTTTTGTCCCTTCATTCCTCCCCATCTAGGTTCACCGCCCACGTTGATGTGTCCTGCCGGACAAGACATCTGGTGCCCACTGACTGGGGCTGGATCCATTGACTGAGTGGGAACCCCGTCCTCCTGAAAGACTTGGCCAAGGGGAGCCCGCGATCGCCTTGGCAGACACCACCGAGAGACAGGTCTAGGAGGAGAGTGGGGATGACGCACGTTGGGTGACCCACCATGGGACAAGGAGTTTTGTCACATGATTTGTTTTTGTCAGGCCTTAAGGAGTCCTCAAGATTGGGGGGCACATGTCAAGAAAAATGACTTAAAATTATTCTTTTTATACATAGGAGAATTGTGTCCATGGTTTCCCCTTGAAGGGACCATTGATGAAAAAAATGGCTTAGACTAGGAGACTGTTAAAAAGATTATTATGAATCCTTTGGCCCAGAAAAAGTGCCTGTTTCCACCTTTCCTTACTGGACCTTAATTAATGAAATTCTTAAAATTTCACCCTTTGACAATGGTACCTTAATATTTGTCAGGATTGGGGAAGATGCTATGCAAAGACCTCTCGTCCCCCCTCAGCATGCCCATCTGTTAATATACACATAGACCCATCTCAGTCTCCCCAGGACCGTGGGAAACTTTCTGGTCCTCCTCAAAATCCCACACTAATAAATGAGGCTCTAATGGTTACCAACTGCCTTTATCCAGTTTGAAATCCCTGAGACACATTGACCCCTGGGGAGGAGGCTACCCTGGAAAAGGAAGCAGCTTGCTACCATTCAGAAGACCCGCTACCTCTCAGGACCCTGCCACAACCTATAGGACTTACACATCCACCTCCCTCCTATATCCATCCTGCCTTTTGTGCTCTGGCCCTTCAGGGGCCAACTGCCCCCCCCCAGATATTTTTTCCCCACTTCCCTTGCCTAACCTGGCTCCCTTGCGAGCGTCCTTCCAACATAGATGGGAACAGACCCAACTTCTAAAAGAATTAATATTCCTTGACTGTGAGCTCTGCTCATTAGTCTTAGGCAAGGAGTTAATTCGAGCTGGCCCAAGGTGGTCTAATACAAAGGCTAAGCTGCTCCATCGGCCTGTTCTCGCCTTCCCAGTCACCACCAGTCAGATAGTAAAGCCTGCCCAAGCTGAGGACAAAGACTTAGAGGAGGATCAAGAGGAGGATGCTGGGAAAAATTGATCAAGGGGGACGAAGTGGGGGAAGGGCAAAAGGAAGATCAGGACTCAGAGGATGAGGAGTTCACCCCTAGGCTGGAAGGACCCAGAGTATCTACAAAAACTTAAGCCTGTGTTTTCTTGAAAAACTTAAAAACGCTTGTGCTCACTATGGCCCCACTGGGCCGAACACGTTGGCTTTATTAGAAAGCCACAGCACACAATGGCTTACTCTCAATGATGGGAAATTTTTAGCCCGAGCTATTGTCAGTGCCTGAGACTTCCTATTATGGAATGCAAATTTGAAAGAGCACTGTCAGGAAACTGCTCAAAATTTTTTTTACTAAGGCCTTCTCTAAATCCTGGACTTATGTTAAGTTAATTGTCAATGAGCCTTTTGACACTAACCCTAAAGAGGCCCATTTCCCTGCTGGACTTTTGGCGCAGATTCAGACAGCTGGCTTACATGCTTGGAGACGCCTCCCTCGAAAAAGCTACCACTTCCCTTGCAAAAATTCGACAAGGACCTAAGCCTTATAGCGACTTTGTTGCCCGGCTTAACCTAGCCGCAGAATGCTTGCTTGGACCAAGCAAAAGCGAAAGCACCTTTGTAAAACATCTTGCCTTTGAAAACGCCAACACGGCATGTCAGGATGTTCTTTGACCACATAAGGATAAAGGGGAACTTTCTGATTTTATTACACTCTGGGCAGTGGTGGGTGCAGCCCATGCCATTGGTCGCTCCCTAGGTGCCGCCTTTACCAAGGCCTTTCACAATCCTGGCTCACATACTTGCTTTACTTGTAAACAACCTGGCCATTTTGCACATGAGTGTATGACAGGCAAAGAAAGCCTAGGAATAGCATCTCCTCAAACCCGGGCTAAACCGCCCCCAGCTACCCTTTGCCCTAGATGTGGTAAAGGTCATCACTGGGCCAGTGAGTGTAGATCTAAGACAAATGCCCTCAGACAGCCTATTTCTTTCCGCTTCTCTGGAAACTCCCTGCAGGGCCAGCCCCTGACCCCGACCTCCCCCAGGACAGACCCAGGGGCAATAAGGTTTGTTCCCTCCCAAACTTCCAACCTACCTCAAAATCCTTCTCCACAATTGCCTCCCTCCAAGGAGCCACCCCAGGAAGCACAGGATTGAACTTCTGTGACGCCACCAATACAATATTAGACTCAATCCAAGGGCCCCAGATACTACCCACTGGAATTATGGGTCCCCCTCCATCTCATATGTGTGCCTTTATTCTTGGAAGAGCCTCTACTACCTTACAAGGTGTTCATGTCTTCCCTGACATTATTGATAATGATTTCACTGGAGAAATAAAAATACTGGCCACAGCTATTAATGGAGTTGCGGCCATCCCAGCAGGAACAAGTCTTGCACAATTAATACTCCTTCCCTTAGATTTAGGAGGCACTTCCACCGCCCAAACTCTACCCTGGGGGACTGACAGCTTGGGCTCCTCTGATGTGTATTGGGTTCAGCCCATTTCTCATAATAGACACACCCTTATCTTACTTATTGAAGGAAAAGAATTCCAAGTAATTCTTGATACTGTAGCTGATGCCACAATTATTTCTCAAAAATACTGGCCATCAGGTTGGCCCCTCACCCCATCCTTTACTGAGCTTAAAGGGATAGTACAGTCAAAAAATCCTCTTGTCAGCTCTAGGGCTCTTAGCTGGACTGATAAAGAGGGTAATAAGGGAACTGTCACTCCTTTCATTGTTCCTGACCTCCCTGATAACCTATGGGGCCGAGATATTTTGAGTCAAATGGAAGTTATTCTTGCCAGTCCAAATTCCATGGTGACTCATCAAATGCTTCGTATGAATTTTGTCTCTGGTACAGGCCTAGGGTGACTGAGACAAGGACTGGTTGAGCGTATACAACCCATACAAAAAACAAAAACATATGGACTTGGGTATTTGGCTGTTTAGTGTCGGTCCCTGACCCTCCTGTACCCCATGGAGATAAAATTATTTGGAAGATCAGACTCCTGTGTGGGTGGATCAGTGGCCCCTTACCCCCCAAAAATTATAGGTTGCCTCCATGTTAGTGCAGGAACAGCTGGCACCCGGCCATGTAGAGCCCTCAACCTCAACATGGAATACTCTTATTTTGTTATCAAGAAAAAATCAGTCAAGTGTTGCCTTTTACAGGATTTGCGCACCATTAATAAAGTTATGCACCCGATGGGAGCACTACCGCCAGGCATTCCCACCCCGGTGGCAATTCCCAAAAACTATTATAAAATGGTTATTGACTTAAAAGATTGCTTTTTTACCATTCATTTACATCCTGAGGATAGACCCTATTTTGCCTTTAGTCTTCCTCACATTAATTTCCAGGGCCCTATGCAGAGATTTCAATGGAAGGTTCTTTCACAAGGTATGGCCAACAGCCCTAGTCTTTGCCAAAAATACATTGCTCAAGCAGTAGACCCTGTGAGAGAGCAATGGCCACAAATTTATATTTTACATTATATGGATGATTTGTTAATTGCTGAACCTAATACCCATGACCTTAATAGTTGTTACTTGGACCTTTACAAAACCCTCACAACCTTGGGACTACAGATAGCTCCTGATAAGATTCAAACACAGGACCCTTATACATATTTGGGCCTTAAACTTCAAGATAATCAGATCCAAATTCTTAAAATACAACTACGTGTGGACCATCTTCACACCCTTAATGATTTTCAAAAATTACTGGGGGATATTCAATGGCTGAGAACATATTTAAAATTATCCACTTGTGTACTTATGCCTGTTAATGATATTTTGAGAGGTGATTCCCACCCCTCCTCCCCTCGAAAGCTTACTCCTAAGGCATGACAGGCATTAAACCAAGTCATAGAAGCCATTGCCCAACAGTTTGTTACACAAATTTCTTATAACCTTCCTCTGGTTCTGGTTATTTTACTCACTCCTTATACACCCACAGGAATATTTTGGCAGTGAGATCCACATTTTAAAAATAAAGGCTGCCCCTTGCTTTGTGTCCATTTACCCACCACATCCTCCAAGGTTATTACGGTTTATCCTGCTCAGGTAGCTTCTATTATTATAAAAATTCGCTAGCTTTCTCGACAACATTTTGGCAAAGACCCTGATAATATTTTAATTTCATATACTAAGGACCAAACACATTTCTTACTACACACAGGGGATGAATGGGTTATTACCCTATCAGGCTTTGTGGGAACAATTGATAACCACCTCCCCAATGGCCCCTTTTACATTTTTTCCCAATTACATCCATTTATTTTTCCCCGAATTACTCAACAGGCTCCCATTCCTCAAGCCCTTACTGTCTTTACACATGGTTCCAGTAATGGCCATGCGGTCTTTATTGTCAATAACCAGCCTACCACCTTTGATACTGTCTATAGGTCAGCACAGCTTGTGAAATTGTTTGCCATAAGACAAGTTTTTATAACATTTTTTGATAAGCCTTTTAATATTTATACAGACCGTGCCTACATTGCTCATTCTGTGCCCCTGGTGGAGATTTCACCCGCCATTAAGACTTCTTCCAATGCGGCCTTTCTGTTTCACCAGCTTCAGCAGCTAATTCAGGCCAGAACACACCCATTTTTCTTAGGACACATGTGGGCACACTCTGATCTTCCCGGCCCTCTAACAAAAGTAATGCCAAAGCTGATGCAGCAACTCGTTTTATCTTTCCAATTTTTGTTGGCTCCATTCAAAAGGCCATGGAGTTACACAATCTTCACCATCTAAATTCCCAGAGCCTTTGATTACTTTGTAAAATTACCAGGCAACAGGCACGAGAAATAGTAAACGCATGCCCTGGTTTTGCTGTCTCCCTCCCCATTCAACAATTGGGAGTTAAGCCCCGAGGATTACTGCCCAATCAGGTTTGGCAAATGGATGTTACCCATTTTCCTGAATTTGGACAAAAAACAAATATATACACATTTCTATACATACCTTCAGCGGCTTTATTTTCGAATTACCACATTCCGGAGAGGCTACCAAATATGTCCTTTCTCATCTTGTTTCATCCTTTTCTGTAATGAGTAAACCAATATATATTAAAACGGAAAATGGTTCTGCACATACCAGTGCCAAGTTTAAACAGTTCTGTGCTACCTTGCAAATATGTCATACTACTGCAATTCCATACAACCGTCAGGGCAAAGGCATTTTGTAATGTGCCCACCTTACCTTAAAGACTTGGCTAATCCACCTTAAGACTTCAGCCCTTGTATTTACCACTCCTAGGGATCGCCTTATCCATGAATTATTTGCCTTTAATTTTCTTACCCTAGACAGTGAAGGACAGTAATATTCTGGACACAAAAATCAAAGGTCACACTTATGATTGTACCAATGTAAATGTCGGGCGAGTGTCGGAGGAAGAGACAACCAAGAGACTGTCTCATGCAACAGCAAAGGGTTTATTGGGGGTCCAGCAGGCTGGGGCTCAGAGCTCACTTGAATATAGCACAGAGTCCTGAGAAGAGCTTAAGCAGAGCTTATATACTTTCCTTGGAAACAACAGGGGGCGGGGAGTTATTTGATGGGTCAGGGTGAGTGGGCGGTTTGCGTGCAAATGAGTGAAGGAGTACATTCTGCAGTTTGGCAGTTGGGGACATCATATTCTGGAAACAAGAGTAGCAAACAGTTCTCAAGATTTCAACAGTGCTTTGTTAAGCATACTGAAAAACAGGAAGTGAAAAGTACCTATTTTATTAACCTTTCATTCCCCACTTCTTTGTCTGGTTCCTTTAATCATAAAATTGATCATTGGGGGGTGTCACATTTTATTTCTGCTAGTGGGGTATATTGTTGTCTGATTACTATAAGTTTAACTTGTCACATTTGTGCTTAAAGAAAGGAAACTACACGGTTGAGCAAACAGGGTGCTACAGTTAGCAATAATATGAGAATTATTAATGGACCAGCCAGGGCTGATAAAAGCATAGTTAACCAGGTGTACTGTGTGAACCAAGACTCAAACCATCCTTTTGGGGCCTCTGTCTCTCGTTGACCCTCTTCAAGGCATTTTCTTAATTTACTCATAGATTCTTTTACAACTCCAGTATTGTTGGCATAAAAACAACATTCATCCCTCAATGCAGCACAAAGGCCCCCTTCTCTCATGAAGAGGAGGTCCAACCCTCGCCTGTTCTGTAAAACAACTTCAGAAAGAGATGTTAAAGACTCCTGTAAAACTGTGATGGAGGTTTTCAATATCTTAAGTTTTGGTCTATTGCTGCTTCTAATTGGGTCATTTGTATGTTCCATGGACTAGGGCAGTGGTTCCTGTGCCCACCCCTGCAGGTACTATTATTTCTAATAGGATGGCTAAAATGAGGGATACAGGTTCCTGGTGGAACCAGGTTGTATGCCCCCCTATTTGATCTCTAAAAAAAAAAAAAAGCCTGTGAGAGACTTTAAATTGTTAGTCACCTGTTTTCAGTGATGACAAAGCTACCTTAAAGGCCATTTTTATTACATCTTGGATAGGGATCTGAGGGATGTCCTCAGCTGGTTTGAGCTTTGGGTTAGCTGCTAAGAGGACCTGGTGCGACCCGTTGTCGGCACTGACAAGAGAAGAGAGGAGTGTCTGCGTGGAGGGGTACCTCAGTACCTGCTACCTCAGCAGGGGGCAATGGTCTGAGAAGCGGTGGAGGTTTGGGTTTTTAATCTTGTAATTACAGGGGAGAAATCAGGTTGCTGAGGTTGGAGTGACAGCAGAGAGTCTGGAGCAGAAGGCTGAGGGTGAGGATCTGTTAGAGAAACATAGTACAAGATGTAAGCAAAGGAGGGAAAAGCCCTCCACATAGGGGAATTTCCTTCAACCCTTTTGAACACTTGCTGAAGTTGAAAATGTCATGCAGAATTTGAGGATCTAGAGATGCCTCTGGGGGCCATGGGTTTTGGTTGTCTAATTGGTAATATGTCCAATGCTGTGTACTGAATTTGATGAGGAGTTTGGGTTCAAGCAGGCAGCCCCTGTATGCTCACATGCCCATGACTTACAGAAGAAGTCAGCTTTTCCCCCACACGGCCGTGGCTGTTTGTGGCTTTGATAGTCTGCCGGGCAAACATACTAGGCTAGCCAACCTGCATCTGGCTCGTGTGTCCCTACATCCATTATGCTTGTTTCCATTATCTATGGTATGGAAGGGATTTAATGGAATTTTAGTGGGATCCTCTTCATCAGAGCTATCAAAATAGAAAAGACCAATAGCCAGCTGGCAAATGTCTGGGTGGAGCGATGGCCATAAGGTCCCTAAGGGGGCTGTATGTGAGATAGACATTACTTCTTGTCTAGTAGGATTTTTGATCAGCCATCGCTGCTGAAAGGGCTGATGATGGTTAGGACTACTGGTGGTCAAGGGGAGATTCTATAGCCTTATCCACATCGCAAACACACAATTTGAATGGGTTACCAGTCTTTTCCAGCTTCCAGCCAGAGTCTGGACAGGGCGCAGGCTTGAGATGAGAGGGATGGATGCAGAAGTGACTCCATCTACCTTTACCACTGTAGGTGTTATAAGTAGCACCTTGTATGGTCCTTTTCAGCGGGGTTCCAGGGATGACACCTGATGTCGTCTTTAGTAGATGAAGTCTCTTACTTGATATCGATGTGGAGTCCCATCATCCCCAAGTTGGTAGGCAGTGGCCAGGTGTTTCAACAAGTATCACTGAGTTCTTTCAAGATCTTTAAGCCTGTTAAGCAAGGGGTGTGGAAGGGATCGTTAGGTCTTAGAGTTGGGGTTAGGTCCCTTACTGGAGGAGGGGCATCATTGAGAATTTCATAGGGGGTGAGGTTAGACAAAGAAACAGAGAGAGTATTTCTTGCATGAAACAGTGCATAAGACAGGAGCATAGTCCAATCTTTTATGCTGGTCTCTAAGCTTAATTTCGTTAAGGTCTCTTTAATGGTTCTATTTATTTTTTCTACCTGGCCTGAGCTCTTGGGTCCATAAGCACAATGTAACTTCCAATAAATCCCCAGGGTCCTGGCTAACCCCTGACTTACCTGGGCCATGAACGCCGGTCCATTTTCAGACCCTATTACCTTAGGCAGGCCGAATCTTGAAAAAATATATTTCAGGATCATTTTGACCACCATTTATGCTATTTTCTTCTTTCTTTTTTTTATGTGAGGAAGGCTTCAATCCATCCTGAAAATGTACCTACAAAGACTAGGAGATATTGAAGTCCATACCTTGCTGGCTTAATTTCAGTAAAGTCCAGTTCCCAATTCCCAGAATTGTCCTGGTCTGGTTCCTCGTAGTTGTTTTCCTGCAAGAAGCTTGGAAGGATAAGCATTAACCAGTTGACAGACCCGACCGGCTTTTGTTACCCGTTAGTTATTTCTTTTCTCTGTGAGTCGGTTAGTGGAAAACTCTGTTCTTGATCCTTCAGGAATGCCTGCAATTTCTTTGAACCAAGGTGAGTGAGTTGATATACATTTTTTACTTAGTGTAGGGCTTTCTGAAATTGCAGGCTGGGCTCAGTGAAGTTGAGGCATTCAGTGTCAGTGTCCTCAGATCTTGTCAAAAGATTCCTGGTGCTCAGGGGTCCATTGGAAATGGGCATCTCCCTTTAGCACAGGGTATAAAGTAGCAGCTAGTGTCGCAAACCCAGGTATCCATAACCTGCAAAAGCCAGCAGTCCCAAGAAACTCTCTGAGTTGTCTGCTTTTAGATGCAGGTGGTATCTGCACAACAGTTTGTTTTCTGGGCTCAGTGAGCCATCCTTCACCACCACTAAGAGAATAGCCAAGGAAGATTACTTCATGCTGGCAAATTTGGGCCTTTTTGGCAGAAGCTCTATACCCGAGTTGAGCAAGCTCGGATAATTGTGCTTGGGTCCCAGACTCACAGTTTTCCTTGTGTTGGCTGCCAGTAGCAGGTCATCCACATATTGAATCAGGTTGACTTCATGGTGCATAGTCTGAAGTTGTTGAGATCTCTGTGGAGGGCTTCATCAAAGAGAGTGGGGAAGTTTTTGAACCCCTGTGGGAGTCTAGTCCAAGTTAGTTGACCAGATGTTCCGGTTTCTGGGTCTACCCACTCGAAAGCAAACAGCAACTGACTTTCTTTATGCAGAGGCAAGCAAAAGAAAGCATTTTTTAAGTCCAGAACAGTATACCATTTCCGCTCAGGGTTCATAGTGCTAAGTAGATTGTATGGATTAGGTACCGTAGGGTGAATGTCCTGCACTCTGTTGTTGATCTCTTTTAGGTCTTGAACGGTGTGATAGTCCCTGGTTCTTGGCTTTTTTTACTGGCAGCACGGGATTGTTCCAGGCCAATTAACAGGGCCATAGGACCCCTAAGGCCATATATTTCTGAATATGGGGCTTTATCCCATCTTTATCTTTTTTGCTCAGAGGGTATTTTTTGATATTGATTGGAGAGGCTGAGGTTTTTAACTCCACTGTTATTGGAGGTTTTTTCATGGCTAGGCCTAACCCAGCTGTTTTTGTCCAGGCATCTGGGTAGTCTGTTTTCCAAATCTGGTGTAGCTTGCCTGTTTGATCAGTCTTAGGGGGTGTGAAGAATTGATATTCATCTTCTACTCACAGTTAAATCCGTGACCTTCAAAGTTTTTAGTGAAGGATTTATAAATTTCACGTGGGGGCCTTCAGGGTTAAAAGGTTATTCAAGTTAAAAGTTATTCTGGACATGAGTTTGGTGAGCAAACTCAGCCCATCAATGAGGCTGGGCATCCTGGAATTATTAGGAAAGAGTGATGGATTTTTTCTTATACCAGGTCCATGGTCCTCTTAGTTTTCTATGCCCGATATTTAATGGCATTAGGCCCTTGAACTAGATACCTTTTATTTTATGGAGGGCCCAATGGTGCCTTAAGGGCTGAGTATACTGCCCCTGTATCCACTTTAAAGTTTACTGGGGTCCCCTCCACTTCAAAAGTTACCCTGAGCTCTGGGAGGGGTTCTGAGCCCCGACTTTCTTAGTCATCTTCCAGAGTCAGAATGTCTGCCTGGTGTGGCTGTCTCTTTCTAGGGCATTCTTTGGCCCAGTGTCATTTTTCTTCAGAGTAGGCACATTGATCTGAGGCCAGGGGTGGCTTTTTGCGTGGGTCCAGTATCGCTTCCTGTCTCCCTGTTTCTTAATTTCTGGCCTATTTTTTGTTTTGACCAGGAACAAAGTCAATGCCTTAGTCTATCTTTTGCTTTTCGCATCCTCTCTTTGCTCCCCTTCTTTTTTCCTCCTTTGTTCCTTCTTTTTCTCAGTTTATCTCTTATAGTATACTTTTTAGGCTTCTATGACTAAATCTCTCAAAGTCACATCTTGTAATCCATCTACGCATTGTAAGTTTCTTTTAATATCCAGGGCAGCTTGCCCAATAAAGGCCATCAAGACAGATGCCTTTTGATATTCTGCCTGAGGATCGAAAGGACTATATCTCCTATACACCTCCATAATTCTCTCTAGAAACATAGAGGGAGATTCATCAGGCCCTTGAATAATCTCTCTAATCTTCGCCAAATTAGTTGGCCACCTGAGCTTCCGATTGGAGACCCGCTATTAGAGACCAGCAATAAGTCGACAGATGCTCCCTACCTTCAAATGTGTTGGTGTCCCAGGTGGGTTGGTTCAATGGGAAGCCGGCTTTGATTATGTTGGGAAGTTGTATTGGTTGCCCATCTGGCCCACAGGTATTTTTTTTTAGCTTCCAGGAGGTTTTTCTCTCATTCCTCTGTCATGAAGAGAGTCCCTAGGAGTTGTTGGCAGTCATCCCAAGTAGGCAGGTGTGAAAATGCCCGCAAGTTCTTTGAGTTATTTTAGTCAGGCAGCTTACTCCAGGGAAGGAGGGGCTTTGTGTGCCGCAGGGTAGTCATCTGGATGGTGCTGGGCTGGCCTAGATTCCTCCAATGGCGGAGAGGCTGAGTCAGCCACAGGGGAATCACTTAGAGTGTGATGGGGGTTGGGGGACGAAGGCAAGGGATAAGGAGTGGGAGGAGAGTCCAGTTGGGTCTTGAGACTCAAGGTAAAACAGAGGGTGGAGGAGGAGGAGCAGAGGGTTTGAGAGATAGAATCATGGGGGAAGGAGTAGGAGTGGGGGCAAGGACAAGGAAAGGCTTCACAAATGGAGGAGGAGATTTGCAGAGGTCCTGCAAAGTTAAGATATATGGCTGTTGATCTGGATGGCTATGTGGCCCCGGCTGAAAGACAATATCTCTGACTTTTCGAATTATTGGGGAGTAGAAAGATTCTTCTGGGGGCGATCTGACTCCAAAGGTGGGTCATTCTGAGGCACAGAGAATCTGCCAGGTCCGGCATTTTACTGAAAAAGAAAGATTCTGAGCCCTTAAGTGGACTTTGGTCCATTAAATAAGAGTTAGGGACAGAGGCATTGAAATGCTCTGTTCCATAATGAAAGATATACAAACAGTGAAAGCAACGACACATGACACAGACAAGACAAGACAATAAAGACAGGCAATGCACGTCCAATACTGAGACCAGGACTGAGTCGCTAGCAAAACCTGATGGGCTGGCAATACCGAATCCGTAACAAAATATCACTGAGTCGAGGAGACTATTGTTCCTCGATTTGCCGAGTCCTCTGGGGCATCTCCCAGGAACGTGACCTGTGGCTCTGTGACACATCTGTCAGCCACCATCAGAGAGAGCTCATGCTCATCACCAATAGCCATTTTGCAAAGCCCTAAGCTGAAACCTGAAACACGAAAGAGGTACCTTACTTATCCTGAGAGGAGCTCGTTGGGGGTCTTTCGTCCGCTGCTGCTGGATCTAACTGGGGGTTCCGAATGTAAAGTTCGGGTGAGCATCGGAGGAAGAGACCACCAAGAGACTGTCTCATGCAACAGTAAAGGGTTTATTGGGAGTCCAGAATGCTGGGGCTCAGACCTCACTTGAATATAGCAAAGAACCCTGAGAACAGCTTAAGAAGAACGTATATTCTTCCGTGGAGAGGACAGGGAGGGAAGATTTTGATGGGTCAGGGCGAGTGGGCAGTTTGTGTGCAAATGGGTGAGAGAGTACATTCTGCAGTTTGGCAGTTGGGGACAACACATTCTGGGAACAGAATTAGCAAACAGTTCTCAAGATTTCAACAGTGTTTGTTAAGCATACAGAAAAACAGAAAGTAACAAGTACCTATAATATTAACCTTTCACCAAAGCCTAAAAGGTAAGTGAGCATGGATTACTAAAAACATCCATGTCCAGGTTGCCTAGTGCTCTCAAATATCAATCATATTGGTGACTACATATTTGTTTCTTCTTAAGATTATATATTCAACCTCAACTCTGTTGAAAATGTCTAATCCTATCACTCACTTTATACTTTCACTGATTTCCTAAAGTCTGTATTGATATCTGCTTTCCTACATATTTATCCCAGTTCATCATTGTGATTGACTCTTAACATGGGCTGACATTTACATTCACTCTCTACCAGAAACGCTATTGCTAAAGAACTTTTGGTACCAATCTTATACTAACTCTTCCTTCTAAACCTACCGATTATCTTCCTAATCCTACTATCCCTTTTTGACTGGATGTTCTCTTCGACATTCAATCATCCAAGGTACAAGGTACTATGACATTGTATATTGAATTATCTGAGACACCTGTGTAGAATATAATTCAAAGCTAAGTATCCCAATCAATGGCCCAATTCTCTTCTGCGCTCCCAATTTTACCTAGATTTCTGTTTTCATACTTATATTTCACCTCTATATTCTTACAAATATGGCAGGTTCCCAATACTATTATTCATCCCACAGAATGATTACTAACCGAAATCGAACATGTTATTAAACCTAACCATACACTGTTCACTCAATATAACTTTACAGAAGAGCAGGGACAGAGTTGGTCTTACAATACAGGCATGTAGGGGATCTTCCACCTGCTAAGAACCTGAAAAGTCCATGCAGAAATGATCCCTGGAGAAGATGTAGGCAGCTATGAAGGACCTGAGAGAGCAAAAGTCATCTTCCATTGCAAACAACCTGGTCAGGATGAAGGGTTGTGTCTGAATCACCCTCTCTGTTCTTAATGTAGAGAAGATGGAGCCAACCAGGCCAGTGTGGAGAGCTGTTCCCAGGTGAGTAGGGTGGATATACCTTTTGAACTTGTGAAATTGTCACAAGAAGTAGGGGCAGCCTCCATCTCATGGGACCTATGGAAGAAACTGTTAGGACAAAGTGGTTGAACCTCATTCAGTTCCTGAAGAAAGTGACTTACCTCACTTCCTTGGGGAAAAAACTCTCTGAACTTGGGATCCAGGATGCCAACCACTCAGAGCCACTCCCAGTCCCAGTCCCAGTGGGCACACTTGTTTGGATTTACCAAGGACAGAGTCAGTCTTTCTTGGTATTTACTGATGTGAGGATGACCAAATGCCAGAATATGTCTGAAGAAGGCCCTTTCCTGAGAAAGCAGGTAGTGGCTCAGCACTAACACCTGACAATTTGACAGAGTTGGCCAAGGAGGCCAGATCTGAGACAGGACAGGCCATTTCCGGGGAACATAGTATGGCCCATAAGTCAGAGGACACTCCGGATAGTCACAGACCTACTTGGGGGCAGGACATGACTTTGTTGGTGTGGGTGTGAGTTTGTGGTTTTGTCTCATGTTCTGAGAATAGGGAGGAAAGGTGGCTTGTTTGGTTTGGAGTGGTCTGTTTCTAGTAAGTTGTTTGAGAAGGTGAGTGTTTCTATGTCTGTGTGTCCCACTCTGTCCGTGCTTGTAGACATTAGAAAACAGAATGTATCAATGGATGTGTTCTGTCTAGTAGAAAGCTTCACTGCATTCATCCTGCCCAATTAATGAATGGACTGTGGCTTGCCTTATGGATGGGCAACACCTACTATCTTCCTAAGTTCCTGTTTTCTTCCTTAATTCTGGCGAATCTCCAGAATAGGCTTATGGTTTTGTGTTTTATATATGTACCACCTCCAAGCTCTGTGACATGGCCATGTACTGGATAGCTTAAGGGATTGGGAGCATCTCAGAAAATTCAGGTATCAGTGTGACCAGGAAAGTTTAAGTGGAGGAACCCTGCTTTGGGCCATTTGCTTACCTATTATTCTGTTGCTCTGAATGTCAGAAAGGTCTTTGGCTCAGGCCACCCCTTTGTGATGCCTGACGAAAAC
Source organism: Callospermophilus lateralis (assembly GCF_048772815.1). Lineage (NCBI taxonomy): Eukaryota > Metazoa > Chordata > Mammalia > Rodentia > Sciuridae > Callospermophilus > Callospermophilus lateralis. The sequence continues at coordinate 1,207,930 of NC_135319.1, read as the reverse complement.
AGTTTTCAAATGGAAATTAATGGGCATCACCTGTAGCTCTTTGCTTAATTTCTTTGGAAAGGGATGTATCTGAATAAGCCTCTTGGCCGTGTGTGAGGCTGTGGCTTAGATTCTTAGCACCTGATGGATCTAAAGAAAGATCCCATGTGTACATCCAAAACCAAATAGCCAAAAAAGCAGTCATTGTGAATGAAGTTCCTCGCCTTCTTCTGTAAGCTTCCTGACATCCATCAAGTGAGAATAGGGATCCTTTGTGTCAAATGAGTTCTTCAAAACCCTGCAGTGGCTAGCCCATAGGTGTTGAGTTTTTTCATGACTCCAATTCACATAAAGAATCTATACCAGACAGTCAGTAGGCCTCAAATTGGAGAAGCAGATCAGTATTTACGTCAGGCCTATGATCACTCCTGTTTCTCAGGAAGGGTGTCCAGGCAACCCTGACTTTAGGTAAATGAGGGGCAAGGGAGGTTATTTTGTACACTATCTTGCACTGAGCCCCTCATGGAAACCCCAAGCCACAGGTTTTAATGAGTGTCTATTTGGAAAAAGATGAGGGCCTTGTGGGAGTGTTTTGGTTTTAATTGTGGTCATTTGTGTCGCGGTTGGAAGCGATGACTGGGTCTACCTGGGCTTGAACTCTGGTGTGATTATCCTTAGAGTCTGAGTTCTGGAACTGCTCTCAGAGAAATAGTGCCATGAATTGTGTTTGGATTTTAGGAGGCCACGCATGGGATTCGCCTTTCGAAACTGAGATCAAGGACAAGGGTGGCTTTCCACAGAGCCTGGGAATCTCAGCCAGGATATCACATGATTTTATTCTGAAAGATTTGGCATCCATAGTTGAGAGTACAAACACCAATGGACGTCACATTGTACACCTCAATGGGCCTGGATGCATATGACCTTTTGGCCACTCTATGGGAAGAATTGCTTGTGTGAGTTCTCAAGAGCTTCCATTGAAATGAGCTTCCTCACCATTTAATGGTTCCTGAATGAACTGAAACCCACAGTGCCTCCATCTTCATCCATGAAAAATGGCTAGATAAATACCATGAAATTGTTGACATTCCCATCACCAGGTGGCACTGGAGAACCTTTGGATGTCTTGTTGCTGATGATGAGTGTACCAGAGTATGCCTTGATTGACTGGGTTTCATGAAAATGGTGTAGAACAAAGATACCAGTAAGTTTGAGCCTGCTGAGTAGTGGGCATATTGCAGTGGTGGGCAGGTGTGTGATAATACATCTGTGGTGTGGCCCTGAAGATTTTCCATTGCATTCCAAATGGCTTGTGACTGACATGGTGCAGCCAGCTGACCCTTGTATGTAAAGGTGTCTTGTTATATGGAGATTTTCTGGGCAAAGTTCAGAGTCAGATTGCTATAGAAAAGGGGGCAAGCTCTATGGAATAGAAGCCTGGTTGGTGCATTCTCCTGCAGACCCTGACCCACCACACGTGACAGAACTCCCTCCATCACTGGGTCCCAGTTGAACTCATTGTATTTCATGAAGAAAATACCAAACTCACAGTCCTGCAGCAAGAAACACCACGAAAAGTGGAGGATGACTAAATGGCTTCACAGTCCACATGGGGAGACTCTTAGCACCCAGTGGCCACAGTTTAACTACAAAAAGAGAATTCAGCACTGCTGCCTCATGTTCATTAGAATATAAAAAAACATGTCCTCCAGGTCACATTGATTCAGACCCAGCTTTGATAATCCCACTAGAAAGGAAGCTAAAGCTCCTTACAACAACATATATTTCAAGTGCCCAACCTCAGAGGAAGTGTCTCCAGAAGTCTTTAGGCCAGCAGAGCTCCATGATTTTGGAGTGCTTACCTGTTAGATCAGGACACGAGAAAAGATCACTGACTCTAATTAAAATCAAATTAAATTAAGCTGATTATTTCTAACGGCCGTGCTGCCTCTCCCTCCCAAAACGGCGGGAATAAGACAGAAACCCCAGTTTTCCTAAAGCCCAGCTTTATAGCCCAGAAAGTTACACAAAATGGGGGTCACAGATAACAGAAGTCTTACAAGCATCACACTAATGGTAGTTTACATTTTTTTGCTGTCCGTACATCAGAATTAATGAGGACCATTAGAGCCTCAGAGAGGGTTTTTGTGTGGCCAGGGAAGGCAAATATTTATGATGTGTCACTAAAGTTTCAGAGAGGGCTGCTATCAGGTCGGAGAACCAGGCATGGGTGAGTTCAATGCACTGGCAGGCATTCCAAGCAGGTTCAGAATTTTCAGTAATTTATGGTAAAGCCAAAATTATCTTTTCATGGCTTTGTGGCAAGATGGCTCCCAATTTTAATAAAAGATCAGATTGGGTCGATCATTCCCCCCTTTTCTCTGTGTCCCTCTCAAATCTTTGATAGATTAGGGGAAGAGCACTGAGGAAATTTTAATCCCTCAGGTAACAGTCTCCAAATTTTTAGAACTCACACGAAACCGGTCTCCCTGATTTTACCTGACTTAATTAATTACTTATATTGATAGTCTATTTATATTTGGCTCCATTGATGTAAGAAAAGAGGCGTCACCCATTATTGCTTCTTCTGAGCTAGGAGAGGGTGATGTGAGTGGGCACGATGTGAGGGACATGAGTTGCCTTTTAGAAGTCAGTTGAGGAACATGAGTTGCCTGTTAGAAGTCAGTTCAGTTTGAAGTCTGGTTGAGGAAGAACAGGTTGTATAGTCATCTTGGGATGGGTTATTCTATGAGAGAAAGAAAAACCATGAGTACTGAATAAATGTTGCAGCAGCTGGAACATGTCACTGTATAGAAGTTCCCTCACCAGTCTTTAATATCCCCAGTTATCAAGAGTGTCAACTTAATATTTAACTTTTAGTGTTACAGTTGCCCCTCCCCATAAGATACAGTTTAATAATTTAATGTTATCTGATCTTGCAAAATCCTTTTACTAGTATGACCTCTGTGTCTAATAGAGAAACCTATAATTCTGATACTCACGCTGGATAATCGTACTAGCAAACAGCAAGCCTACCTGTGTAGGTTAGGAATATCTGTAGGCCTTAAACTGAAAACTTCTGCCTGTGGCAGCTCTTCTTGATAGTCTCTTTTTATAAGTATCAGGCATTCCTGTCCGAGAATCCTTCTTTGTAGCCTCCAGTCTTACTTATTTTGGGAGGCTAACATAAAGTTTATACCTTATAATATTATTATTGTTATTATTATTATTATTATTATTATTATTATTATTATTATTATTTAAAATGCCCAGGAATGGCTGTATTTTGGTTTTAAGTGTCTTTGCTAAGTGTTTAATATGAAGCAGTCAAACTGACTTTTGTTTCTATCTATTGTTAACAGTCAGCTGAGCTTTTATGGGAGTCATTCCTGGGGAAACTTGAGATCACTTTCTCAGTTCTCCTAGTGCCATTTGTGCTAGGTGGGTCCTGGTCTTGCTTGACCATGTGGCTTCCTTCAGAAGCTCAAGGATATCTCCCTTCTCTGATGACTCTCCTCTTCGAAGTAAATGCACTGATTGGCTTTATGTTCTCCAGTGGTCTCATTAATCTCCCTGATGGGAAGTTTATGTGGCCCAGAGTTGCAAAGCTCTTAGAGAAGTCCCCTGTTCTCTGGATTCAGACTGACTCAGAGGGCAAGTGCCAAATTTGGTTTTCTAACCCTTTTCATTTAATTTTAATTTTAAATCCTAATCTTAAACATCCATCAAATAAATTTTAACAGCCTTATATTAAGAGCACTGGGCTTTAATGTCTATAACTTTATAATTATTTATCTTTTTATTAATTGGGATCTGTATTATTCTGTCTGTCTTATAGGTGATGACTTACTATCTTAAATTAACCCATGTTGTGCTCTTAAAGCAACACTTCTGTAAAACACTAACAGAGAATCTTTAGATCACATATAAGAAAATTATAAAATAAAATTTTTTAACAAGAGTAAAAATACTTAGTTCGTGTAATAGCTACCCTGAATATTTTGGCTAAGTTATACATTATATGCCCTGTTTGAGATCCTAGGAATCTTGACATAAAAAAACACAAATTCTTAACATAACTCTAAAGAAATAAAATCTGTCCTACTGCTTTCATAGTCATTCTCACATGTAGTAAGATGGGACACAGAGTCTTATCTCAGGTAAGGCAGGGCTCTTTACAAATCTTAAGTATTTTAGTTCTAAAGCTGATCTTTATTTTTTAAATATTATTTTACAAAGTTTACATAAATTGTTTGAGGTCACATGAACATTAGTTAACACCATATAATATCACATTTAAATCATTAATTAAAGAAAGGCTGAAAGTTTTTAAACTTTACATAGATTATGCTCTCATTAACATCAAATACATTTAAATTGTTCCCCAATCTAAGAAGTAACATAAAACTTTACATATCTTATTGATAACAGGTGAATATATCCCCAATATATACTTTTTACCATATAACTTCAGAACACCAGCTTAATATAATGCTCTTTTAAAATTTCTACCTTACATACTTGCATACCTGTAAGATATGAGCACATTAATAGTATCACAATTACATTGATGTTTCTACATTAACCAAGTTAAGCTTTTAAAGAAATGGCAGTACAGTGATGTAAAATAACAGTTCTTATTTAATCAGTTGTTTATTTTTTATGGTTGCTGGCTCTAGAAATAATAAAACTTAATAAACACAATGTTATGGCTAAACTTATGTTTTAAGAATCTTTTGTCTTTTTAACACATGATTGATTTTTACAATCTTATTCAGTCTTTAGTACAAACTTATACAGACCTTAGTAAATCAATCAGATATCTAACAAAAGTACTGATGAATGAGTAATCCCATATCATATTTACTTTACTTATTTATCAAAATATTAGACAAATGTATTGAACAGTGTAAACCATCTTTATGTTGAAGGAAAAGTCCTAGAACCAAGGCATTTTAGACAGTTTGAAGATATTAATATTTTATTAGATTTTTGAACACCTAGAAAAACTTGTAAGCTTAAATTTAAAGACATTTATTTTTATCTGTTTATTCAATTTAATTGAACCATTTAAATCACGTGAATTAAAGATCTTTGGATTCACTTTTAGAATTTATTTTTATGAGCGCTTTTTTTAAATGAGCGCTCCTTATATATGTTAATTTGTGTATCATATATATGATATACGGACATATGTATATATAGACATACAACACATAACAAAATTGTGCACACATAATAATAGTAAAGGCCTTGTCGCTTTGGGAAGGTGAAATCTTTATTGCAATATTTCATAAAGACCACAGTTGGTCAAAGATAGAACTGATCAGAAAAACATTAACCTAGGTATGTAGGATCACAATCAAGAGCTCAAAAAAAAAATAAAGAATCTAAGGAAAAAATTATGATTCCTAGAAAAATGAATGGCCAGTAATTAGTAAATACCATACAATTTACATTTTTTTCCCCTTAGGCCTCAGATCAGTCTTCTACTGAGCTTACAGGCTTCTTTCATTTGCATTTCAATATAAGTCCTCACTGAGGACTGGAAGGAGCAGGAAAAAAACTGCTATTCTGAGCAGATACCTCAGGCCTAAATCATTTTAACCATAATTTTCAGGTTAGGATGTTGAAAATTATGATACAAGTTTAAGATACAATTCACAAAATTTTATATCTTTACATCTTGTTTTGTCAACAGATACTATACTATGATTTACTATCCTTGTCCAAATTAATGCACTGGTACACACAGTGACATTTTCCCAGGCTACCCAATTCAAAATTGGTGAAAAAAAGACTGAATGCTTGGGAAGTTACTTGCCAACTTAGAAGTAGAGTTCTTTAGTTTTCCATCATAAGTATTTAAGTTCTCTGACATGAATTATCTGAAATCATAAACTAAACAATTACCTTACAGTGCAGGGAAGAAAGGAGGGAATTCCCTGAAGCAACAGGGCTTTGGCAGCTGCTGGGAATCCCTCAGTCCCTCCTTTTACTTACAGGATTAGCTCTTCTGTTTCGGTTCCACCCCAAGCATGCTCTATCTCCTAACATTTCAGTACTCAGCTCTCCAAAAGTTCTGGGATGGGGGGGGCGGAGTATCAAAATTTGTAACTTAATGTTCGGTTCCTGAACTTGAAGCCAATTAAAGCCAATTTAATAATGAGGACAGGGTTTTGATAAAAAGAAAAAGGGAGGTTTATTGCTTTGCTCACAAAGGAAAAATAACGGGACTCTTCCCAAAGGTTGTGACTCTCTTGATCTGGAGGGACAAGGGGTTTTAAAGGAGTTTCACTTGTAAATCTGGGAGATTCTCAGTTCTTCGTTCCCCAGCAGGCATTGCCATCTGCAGTGGTTGTGCTCCACGCAGCCAGCTAGGGGCTTCTCTCACCCTGCATAACAAAGGGGAGTAAAGTTCATCACAGTTCCTTAAAACACAGTCCAATGGTGTGTCAGGCTTACTTGCTTTGTTACCCATTTTCACGTCCAATATCCTTAAGTTTTTACCACAGAAATCACACAACAAAACACACAAAAACAAACAAACAAAAAAACATATAGAACACAGAACAAAACACAAAAAAACAGAATCCCGGTGCCAAAACAGAAAAACAGAGGAGCAATGCAACGTCCTGCTAAAGCTCCTGGGTAGGAGCGCGTGCGTGCCCGTTGGCACCTCTCTACCCTTCCAGAGCAATTCCCTACAGAACAGAACAGAGGACAGGACGATTCTCATTACTTTCCTGTACAGGAGTGTATGTGAGCCTCCCCAGGCCACCTCTCTGTCATCAGAAGAGATTTCCCTTAACCAGATATCAGATGTTATAAAGGTGCTACTTACCTATGGAGGCCTCCTCCACCAGGTGCTTGCTAATAGTTTTAGTGCGGTGGTTCACTGCAGTGCTCCCCAGACCGAAGGCTCACTCCAATGTCTTGGAACATCTCAAGTTGTGCACCCTCTAGAGTGGATCTCCAGCCCGGTGCCCTAGAGGGAAGGCCAGCTTCAGAATTTCCAGCAGTCTGGTCTTGTGATCTGGTCGGGCAGGGTCATCTCGCTGGGGAACTCCAAAATGTTGGACTAGGATGCAAGAAAAGACCACTGACTCCAATTAAAATCAAATTAAAGCAAGCTTATTATTTCCACCGGCCCAGCTGCGTCTCCCTGCCAAAATGGCGGGAACAAGACAGCAACCCCACCTTTCCTACAGCCCAGCTATGTAGCCCAGAAAGTTACACAAAAGGCGGGTTACAGATAACAGAACTTTGAAAGCATCACACTAATGGTAGATTACATTTTTTTTTGCTGGCCCCAACATCAGGAATTAAGAGGACCATTAGAGGCTCAAAGAGGGTCATTCTCTGGCAAGGAAAGACCAATATTTATGAGGCGTCACTAAAATTTCAGAGAGCGCTGTTATGTGGTCAGAGAGGCACGCATTGATGAGTTCAAGGCACGAGCAGGCATTCCAAGCAGGTTCAGAATTTGCAGTAATTTATTGTTATGCCAAAATTATCTTTTCACGGTTTTGTGGCAAGATGGCTCCCAATTTTAATAAAAGATCAGGTTGGGTCTATCAAGCCAGTCCCTTACTTTTGGAAACTCCTCTACAAACTCCGAGGTTGTGAACTCCTGAGCATTTTACATTCCAGATATGTATTCACAGATTTTAAAACTCTTCTCCTCAAATTGTGTCTTACTTGAGGTGAGGGTAATATCAAGGCATTGTTCTCGATGAGAGTGGGAAGAATTTTGTTTAGCACATATTTGCATACACATTTAGGAGATCACTCCTCCTAAACACTGTTGGAACAGAAAATTCAATCTATTGGGGGAGCTTCCTAGTTGAACAAAATTATACATAAATCCAATTTCAGTAAATAAATAGTTTTGGATCAGTGGATGAAATATATTTCAAGATGAATATCAACTGGCATATATATTGCTACA